>NW_028318619.1:180000-182500 GCF_062004578.1 Staurois parvus
CGAATAGTCAATCCGCCCCTGGACCCATGGGCAATAGGGGATCATGGGGCCCCTATGTTCTCACCCACACTCAAACCACACCCAAAAAAGCCTATGAAAGGTACCAGGGGCATCTCATGGGGCCCCCTACTGACCCCGGGTAGTGCCCAGGTACCCGAATGGTCAGTCCGCCCCTGGGCATCTTATGTTATCCTAAGGTCCTTGTTTCTCCAGCGCACCCTGACTATCCTGTGTCACCCCAAGATCCTTGTGACCCCAGTGCACCCTGAGCAGCCTGTGTTACCCCAAGATCCTTGTTTCTCCAGTGCACCCTGAGCGGCCTGTGTCATCCCTGGGCCCACGGGCAATAGGGGATCATAGGGCCTCTATGTCCTCGCCCACACTCAAACCACACCCAACAAATCCTATGAAAGGTACCAGGGGCATCTCATGGGGCCCCCTACTGACTCCGGGCCCTCAGGCAGTGCCCGAGAGCCCGAATGGTCTGTCCGTCTCTGGGCCCACAGGCAATAGGGGGTCTTAGGGCCTTATGTCCTTACCCACACTCAAACCATACCCCAAAAAGCCTATGAAAGGTACCAGGGGCATCTCATGGGAACCCCTTACTAACCCCAGGCCCTCGGGCAGTGCCCGAGTTCCCAAATGGTCAGTCCACCCCTGATCTCAGCCTAAGCAAAGCTAGCTTACAGAACATAGCCCCATCAAGGATCTGATCCATTGACTTCACCCTCCAAATTACATCGTATCTCAACTGTTGTGAACAACACTGAACCTGGACACCAGGACAGGCATGGGGAATGGGGGGTGGGGGTGGGGTCAGATAGGTAGACAGGAAAAAAAAACACCTGCTGCTGAAGTGATCCGTCCTGATGACTGCTCACCTCGAATGACAGCTCCCTGTTTCCACAATGGAATGCAAACCAAGGGGCAGAATCTTCCAGATGATATCACTGACCAAATACGGTCATGTCCGTATTTGGGCAAAGATCCCACCAGGGAGACTCCACCCCTTTGTTTCCATTCTGTTGCAAGGATTGGGAGCTGTCATTCGCAGTCCCCGGCCGCTCATACCCGGGGCACACTGTAGGAATCATTTCTAATAACTGTGTATCATCACCCTGATTTACTTTGCAAAAAAATAAATAAATAAATAGATAATTAAAAAAAAAACTATATATATATATATATACATATATATATAACTATAACAATTCTTACATACATACATTAAAAAAAAAAAGAATAATACACATATATATATATATATATATATATATATATAAACATATATATATATATATATACAGTCAGGTCCATAAATATTGGGACATGGACACAATTCTAACATTTTTGGCTCTATACACCACCACAATGGATTTGAAATGAAACGAACAAGATGTGCTTTAACTGCAGACTGTCAGCTTTAATTTGAGGGTATTTACATCCAAATCAGGTGAACGGTGTAGGAATTACAACAGTTTGCACTTGTTAAGGGACCAAAAGTAATGGCACAGAATAATAATCATAAATCAAACTTTCACTTTTTAATACTCGGTTGCAAATCCTTTGCAGTCAATTACAGCCTGAAGTGTGGAACGCATAGACATCACCAGACGCTGGGTTTCATCCCTGGTGATGCTCTGCCAGGCCTCTACTGCAACTGTCTTCAGTTCCTGCTTGTTCTTGGGGCATTTTCCCTTCAGTTTTGTCTTCAGCAAGTGAAATGCTCAATCGGATTCAGGTCAGGTGATGGACTTGGCCATTGCAGAACATTCCACTTCTTTGGTTGCTTTTGCAGTCTGCTTTGGGTCATTGTCCATCTGCACTGTGAAGCGTCCAATGAGTTGTGAAGCATTTGGCTGAATATGAGCAGATAATATTCCCGAAACACTTCACAATTCATCCGGCTGCTTCTGTCAGCCGTCACATCATCAATAAATACAAGAGAAGCAGTTCCATTGGCAGCCATACATGCCCACGCCATGACACTACCACCACCATGATCACTGATGAGGTGGTATGCTTAGGATCATGAGCAGTTCCTTCTCCATACTCTTCTCTTCCCATCACTCTGGTACAAGTTGATGTCGGTCTCATCTGTCCATAGGATGTTGTTCCAGAACTGTGTAGGCTTTTTTGGATGTCGTTTGCCAAACTCTAATCTGGCCTTCCTGTTTTTGAGGCTCACCAATGGTTTCCATCTTGTGGTGAACCCTCTGTAGTCACTCTGGTGAAGTCTTCTCTTGATTGGTGACTTTGACACACATACACCTACCTCCTGGAGAGTGTTCATGATCTGACCAACTGTTGTGGGACCACCAGGGAAAGAATTCTTTGGTCATCCACCACAGTTGTTTTCCGTGGTCTTCCGGGTCTTTTGGTGTTGCTGAGCTCACCGGTGCGTTCCTTCTTTTTAAGAATGTTACAAACAGTTGTTTTGGCCGCCTAATGTTTTTGCTATCTCTCTGATGGGTTTGTTTTGTTTTTTTCAGCCTAATGA
>NW_028318620.1:0-40000 GCF_062004578.1 Staurois parvus
CTCCGCCATAGAGAGTGGGGAGGGCGCCATCTAGCCGGGACATATCTCGATGGTAGTTGCCTGCTGGTGGCTCGGCTCCCCCTGCTGGTCGGGTGGCGGTAGTTCAGCTCCCCTCTATCGGGACAAATAAATGTAAAAAAAAAAAATCCAAAAACGCATTTGTTCCCGCTGTTAACCCCTCGCCTACTGGGCGCTTCCACCCCCTTCCCTCCTACCGGACGCTTCCACCCCCTTCCCTCCTACCGGACGCTTCTACCCCCTTCCCGCCCACCGGGCACTTCTACCCCCTTCCCGCCCAAGGGGCACTTCTACCCCTTTCCGCCCACCGGGCGCTTCTGCCCCCTTCCTGCCTACCAGGCGCTTCCGCCCCCTTCCTGCCTACAGGACACTTCCACCCCCTTCCTGACTACAGGGCACTTCCACCCCCTTCCTGCCCACCGGGCGCTTCCACCCCCTTCCTGCCTACAGGACACTTCTACCCCCTTCCTGCCTACAGGGCACTTCTACCCCCTTCCTGCCCTCCGGGCGCTTCTACCCCCTCCCCGATCCCCGGGTGCTTCTACCCCCTTCCCACCCCCTAGATGCTTCTACACCCTTTCCGCCCCCCGGGCGCTTCTACCCCCTTCCCACCCACCGGAAGCTTCTACCCCCTTCCCGCCTACCGGGCGCTTCTACCCCCTTCCCGCCTACCGGGCGCTTTTACCCCGTAGAGACCCCCATTAGACCAGAGTCACCTTATATACCCCTCCCCCCGTAGAGACCTTAGAGTCACACACTGTCATTGTCACGTTTCACATGACTGTCATATGCCTTTGAGTGTTCTTTGTATTTTGTCTCTGCTCCTTCCTTTCCTTTGGTTTAGTTCCTGCTGTATAAATAGCCCCACCCCTTTTATTCATTTCCCAGTAATGCATTTCAGCTTCTAGCCTCATGTCTTATTGAAGCAGATCACATTATGATCTTTTGACCTATCAGATGTTCATTGTTGTAAGATTCTCAGTTTATGGAATAAACTTCACAAGATCTACAAGGTGTTGTCTGGATCGAGTCATTGCCTGCGTTATTCAACTAAGATTGGAGTTATCGCTATCTCATCACAACTGTAAGTTACAGAGATCACACTTTCAATGCTTAGATTGGAGAGACAGAACAGTCAAAAGATCAGTGAAATGTCTTCATAGGATCCTTGCTAGCTTTGGATACACAGTGAGATGTTATATGGACACTGGATATAGCAGCTACAGAGTGCAACCATCTCTACACAAGCCTGTACATGTCTGCAAGTATATCTCAGCATAACACTCATTCTAGATTGTAAGCTCCAAGAAGCAGGGCCCTCCTATCCCTCTTGTATTGAACTGTATTTGTCAGGGATCGCCGTGGCGCTGGTCCCGGCGCAGGCGCAGTATGCCGTCTCGTGTGGGGATGCGGGCACTAGTTCCTGGCTAGCCGCGGCGACGGAGTTCGCGCATGCGCACCGGCGATCGCGGGTGCGTGCCTGGCACCAATGACAGCTCAGGGCGCGGTATTTAAATCCCCCCTGTGCTGTCACTGGTTGCCGTATGATCTTTCTGATATCCCTGTTCCTAAACCTGTGTAGTTGTGAGTATTGCTGACCCGGATCGCCTGACCTTGCTGATTTCCCCTATCCTGACCCCTGGCTTGCCTGACCTCGCTCCTGGATGTCCCTTTGTAGATCTGACCTCTTGTTACTGACCTGGCGTGTGACCCGACCATTCTCTGCCCGCTGCTTTGTACCGCACCGACCCCACGGCTACCGACTCGGCTTGTCTGACCTTGCACTTGCTCATCCATCCATCCCGCCGGGAGCTCTTGGCCTCCTCACGTCAGGCTCTCACCCTGCAGGAACCTCTGGTGGGGTCCTCTACCACTGGTGGGTGTACCCAGTAGCCGTGACCTGGTCTCGGGACGCTCCAAGTCCATCCCCACCATCAGTGGCCCAGGTGAACAAGTGACCCGGGACTTAGACTCCGCGCTCTGGGGAAACCTGACCAGTGGACTGCTAGAGGTACCACCAGGTGGTCCCTTACAGTATTGTTGTTGTATTGTCTCCCTTTATATTGTAAAGCGCTGAGCAAACTGCTGGCGCTATATAAATCCTGTATAATAATAATAATCAGTGTCAGTTTAAATTATTGATGTGAATGTCTTACAACTGCATGTTTATACACTGCCTCTGTATGCATTAGCACATGGCTTGTCTGTGAAATCTTAGAAAGTGAAAGAAAACTTTTCTGCAACCATTGCCTAGGAAATCTGAGCTCACCCACAGAAAAATGGATACATTTCTCTGTAAACTTTCTATCAACCCCTCTCCTTGCTAACATGATGTTTCAGGAAAGTAATATACAGTCTGAGGAAATTAATATACAACCAGATCAGGACTTAAACCCTGAATCAGACAAAACAGGAAAACGCTTAACAAAACCAACCTGGAAGGTGCAAGAGAATCTTAATGCTGACAAGGAAGAATTGCTGTCTAATATGAATGACTTATGGTCTAATACTGTTAAATGCATGTCTGCTCTCTCCCAACAATCTCATGAGCCAACACAACTAAAGGGCACTATCCAGCAATTGAATGTTGCTTATGAGAAATATCAAAGACTGTTAAATATATTGCTCTCTTAAAGCGGTACAACACTCAAGGGTCATTGGAAGAATTAATGAGTTTTGAGGAGCTCAATCTTCAAAGAGATAATTTAGTGGTGCGAGCAAAGACAAAGGCAGAAGTGAGAATAACACAGCTCCTTGAATCCAGATCATATCTCTCTGCATCTACTAGACGCTCCTCAAGATCTTCCAAATCCCTACAATCAAGGTCTTCTACACTGATGCTGAGGCTTCTAAAATTCAGGAAGCTTTCACCCAACAGAAATCATAAATGTAGGCTCAGGCCACAGAAATGGAGGCATTATGAGCTTTTTACCTATTCGGTGTTCATTGTTAGAGATAAGCAAATTATTCAAAAATTCGATTCGGCTGATTCGCCGAATTTGAGGAAGAAATTCGATTCGATGCAAATTTATTCGCTACGAATTCAACTTATAAAAAGGCTTTCTAGGCTTCAGAGAGCCTTTATATTAGTGCAGAACACTGTACCTTTAATTTAAATGCCCTTGGAGATGAGGAAGGAGAAGGAGAAGGAGAAGGATGAGAAGAAGGAGAAGGAGAAGGATGAGAAGAAGGAGAAGGATGAGAAGAAGGAGAAGGATGAGAAGAAGGAGAAGGAGAAGGATGAGAAGAAGGAGAAGGATGAGAAGAAGAAGAAGGATGAGAAGAAGGAGAAGGATGAGAAGAAGGAGAAGGATGAGAAGAAGGAGGAGAAGGATGAGAAGAAGGAGAAGAAGGAGAAGGATGAGAAGAAGGATGAGAAGAAGGAGAAGGATGAGAAGAAGGATGAGAAGAAGGAGAAGGATGAGAAGAAGAAGGATGAGAAGAAGGAGAAGGATGAGAAGAAGAAGAAGGATGAGAAGAAGGAGAAGGATGAGAAGAAGGAGAAGGAGAAGGATGAGAAGAAGGAGAAGGATGAGAAGAAGGAGAAGGATGAGAAGAAGGAGAAGGATGAGAAGAAGGAGAAGGATGAGAAAAAGGAGAAGGAGAAGGATGAGAAGAAGGAGAAGGATGAGAAGAAGGAGAAGGATGAGAAGAAGGAGAAGGATGAGAAGAAGGATGAGAAGGATGAGAAGAAGAAGAAGGATGAGAAGAAGGAGAAGGATGAGAAGAAGAAGAAGGATGAGAAGAAGAAGGATGAGAAGACGAAGAAGGATGAGAAGACGAAGAAGGATGAGAAGAAGGAGAAGGATGAGAAGAAGAAGAAGGATGAGAAGAAGAAGAAGGATGAGAAGAAGGAGAAGGATGAGAAGAAGAAGAAGGATGAGAAGAAGAAGGATGAGAAGAAGAAGAAGGATGAGAAGAAGGAGAAGGATGAGAAGAAGAAGAAGGATGAGAAGAAGAAGAAGGATGAGAAGAAGGAGAAGGATGAGAAGAAGAAGAAGGATGAGAAGAAGGAGAATTCCAAGCCGGCAAAAAGTGTATCTGCAAAGCTCCGCTATTTCTTAGCGGAGCTCTGCAGATACACTTTTTGCCGGCTTGGAATTCTTCTTATTTTCATCCTACTTCTTCTTCTTCTTCTTCATCCTCATCCTCTTCTTCTTCTTCTATTTGTTTCCATTTATGGAAACAAATAGATACAATGTTTCAACCGCTGTATGGAGTGAATGTCAGAGAACTGTCAGAAATAGCGGAGCTCTGCAGATACACTTTTTGCCGGCTTGGAATTCTTATTTTCATCCTACTTCTTCTTCTTCTTCATCCTCATCCTCAGAAGAAGAAGAAGAATGAAAAGAAGAAGAATGAAAAGAAGAAGAAGAATGAAAAGAAGAAGAAGAAGAATGAAAAGAAGAATGAGAAGAATGAAAAGATTCTTCTTCTTCTTCTTTTCATTCTTCTTTTCATTCTTCTTCTTCTTTTCATTCTTCTTCTTTTCATTCTTCTTTTCATTCTTCTCATTCTTCTTTTCATGCTTCTTCTCATTGTTCTTTTCATTCTTCTTCTTCTTTTCATTCTTCTCATTCTTCTTTTCATTCTTCTTTTCATTCTTCTTCTCATTCTTCTTTTCATTCTTCTTTTCATTCTTCTTCTTCTTCTTTTCATTCTTCTTCTTCTTTTCATTCTTCTTTTCATTCTTCTCATTCTTCTTTTCATTCTTCTCATTCTTCTTCTCATTCTTCTTTTCATTCTTCTTCTCATTCTTCTTTTCATTCTTCTTCTTCTTTTCATTCTTCTTTTCATTCTTCTCATTCTTCTTTTCATTCTTCTTTTCATTCTTCTTCTCATTCTTCTTTTCATGAAGAAGAAAAGAAGAATGAGAAGAATGAAAAGAAGAATGAAAAGAAGAAGAATGAAAAGAAGAATGAGAAGAAGAATGAAAAGAAGAATGAGAAGAATGAAAAGAAGAAGAATGAAAAGAAGAAGAAGAATGAAAAGAAGAATGAAAAGAAGAAGAAGAATGAAAAGAAGAAGAAGAAGAATGAAAAGAAGAATGAAAAGAAGAAGAAGAAGAATGAAAAGAAAAAGAAGAAGAATGAAAAGAAGAAGAAGAATGAAAAGAAGAAGAAGAAGAATGAAAAGAAGAATGAGAAGAATGAAAAGAAGAAGAATGAAAAGAAGAATGAAAAGAAGAAGAAGAATGAAAAGAAGAAGAATGAAAAGAAGAAGAAGAATGAAAAGAAGAAGAAGAAGAATGAAAAGAAGAATGAGAAGAATGAAAAGATTCTTCTTCTTCTTCTTTTCATTCTTCTTTTCATTCTTATTCTTCTTTTCATTCTTCTTCTTTTCATTCTTCTTTTCATTCTTCTCATTCTTCTTTTCATTCTTCTCATTCTTCTTCTCATTCTTCTTTTCATTCTTCTTCTCATTCTTCTTTTCATTCTTCTTCTTCTTTTCATTCTTCTCATTCTTCTTTTCATTCTTCTTCTCATTCTTCTTTTCATTCTTCTTCTTCTTTTCATTCTTCTTTTCATTCTTCTTCTCATTCTTCTTTTCATGAAGAAGAAAAGAAGAATGAAAAGAAGAAGAATGAAAAGAAGAATGAGAAGAAGAATGAGAAGAATGAAAAGAATGAATAGAAGAAGAAGAAGAATGAAAAGAAGCAGAAGAATGAAAAGAAGAATGAAAAGAAGAAGAAGAAGAATGAAAAGAAGAAGAAGAAGAATGAAAAGAAGAATGAAAAGAAGAATGAGAAGAATGAAAAGAAGAATGAGAAGAATGAAAAGAAGAAGAAGAAGAATGAAAAGAAGAATGAAAAGAAGAATGAAAAGAAGAAGAAGAATGAAAAGAAGAAGAAGAAGAAGAATGAAAAGAAGAATGAAAAGAAGAAGAAGAAGAATGAAAAGAAGAATGAAAAGAAGAATGAGAAGAATGAAAAGATTCTTCTTCTTCTTCTTTTCATTCTTCTTTTCATTCTTCTTCTTCTTTTCATTCTTCTTCTTCTTCTTCTTTTCATTCTTCTTTTCATTCTTCTCATTCTTCTTTTCATTCTTCTCATTCTTCTTCTCATTCTTCTTTTCATTCTTCTTCTCATTCTTCTTTTCATTCTTCTTCTTCTTTTCATTCTTCTTTTCATTCTTCTCATTCTTCTTTTCATTCTTCTTTTCATTCTTCTTCTCATTCTTCTTTTCATTCTTCTTCTTCTTTTCATTCTTCTTTTCATTCTTCTTCTTCTTCTTTTCATTCTTCTTCTTTTCATTCTTCTCATTCTTCTTTTCATTCTTCTCATTCTTCTTCTCATTCTTCTTCTCATTCTTCTTTTCATTCTTCTTCTTCTTTTCATTCTTCTTTTCATTCTTCTCATTCTTCTTTTCATTCTTCTTCTCATTCTTCTTTTCATGAAGAAGAAAAGAAGAATGAGAAGAATGAAAAGAAGAAGAAGAATGAAAAGAAGAATGAGAAGAAGAATGAAAAGAAGAAGTATTCCAGTACAGCAAAAAGTGTATCTGCAGAGAGCTCCACTATTTCTGACAGTTCTCTGACAGTTCCTTCACATTTACAGCGGTTGAAACATTGTATCTATTTCCGAATAAAAACATCTGTATCCTAAATGAAAACAAATAGATACAATGTTTCAACCGCTGTACATGTGAAGGAACTGTCAGAGAACTGTCAGAAATAGCGGAGCTCTCTGCAGGGACACTTTTGCCGGCTGATCGGGAAAAATCCGATTCGCGCACCCGAAGTATGCTAATATTCGGATTCGCCGCGAATCGAATTTTTCCTGAAATTCGAAACGAATTCCACTTCGCCTGGTTCGATTCGCTCATCTCTATTCATTGTTGTAAGATTCTCTCAGTTTATGGAATAAACATCACAAGATCTACAAGATGTTGTCTGGATCAAGTCACTGCCTGTGATATTCAACTAAGATTAGAGTTATCGCTATCTCATCACAACTGTTAGTTACAGCGATCACACTTTCAATACTTAGATTGGAGAGACAGAACAAGGAGTGAGAGAGAGAGATGGACAATGAGGAGTGAGAGAGAGATGGATAAGGAGGAGAGAGAGAGAGAGAGAGATGGACAATGAGGAGTGAGGGAAAGAGAGATGGATAAGGAGGAGAGAGAGAGAGATGGACAAGGAGGAGTGAGAGAGAGAGAGAGATGGACAAGGGGGAGTGAGAGAGAGAGCTGGATAAGGAGGGGAGAGAGAGGTGGACAAGGGGGGGGTGAGAGAGAGAGAGAGGTGGACAAGGAGGAATGAGAGAGAGAGAGAGATGGGTAAGGAGGGGAGAGAGAGATGGACAAGGAGGAGTGAGAGAGAGAGGTGGACAAGGGGGGTGAGAGAGAGAGATGGACAAGAGGGGGTGAGAGAGATGGATAAGGAGGGGAGAGAGAGAGATGGATAAGGAGGAGAGAGAGATGGGCAGGGGGTGAGATAGAGAGAGATCGATAAGGAGGGGAGAGAGAGATGGACAAGGAGGAGTGAGAGAGAGAGATGGACAAGTAGGAGTGTGAGAGAGATGGACAAGGAGAGGTGTGAGAGAGAGATGGACAAGGGGGGTGAGAGAGAGAGAGATGGATAAGGAGGGGAGAGAGATGGACAAGGAGGAGAGAGAGATGGGCAAGGGGGAGTGAGAAAGAGAGGTGGACAAAGAGGAGCGAGAGGGAGAGAGATAGACAAGGAGGAGTGAGAGAGAGATGGACAAGGAGGAGTGAGAGAGATGGACAAGGAGGAGTGAGAGAGAGAGATGGACAAGGAGGAGTGTGAGAGAGAGAGATGGACAAGGAGGAGTGAGAGAGATGGACAAGGAGGAGTGAGAGAGAGAGATGGACAAGGAGGAGTGTGAGAGAGAGAGATGGACAAGGAGGAGTGAGAGAGAGAGAAAGCTGGATAAGGAGGGGTGAGAGATGGACAAGGAGGAGAGATAGAGATGGGCAAGGGGGGTGAGAGAGAGAGATGGACAAGGAGGAGTGAGAGAGATGGACAAGGGGGAGTGAGAGAGAGAGAGCTGGATAAGGAGGAGTGAGAGAGAGATGGACAAGGGGGAGTGAGAGAGATGGACAAGGAGGAGTGAGAGAGAGAGATGGACAAGGAAGAGTGAGAGAGAGAGAGATGGGCAAGGAGGAGTGAAGCCGGGAGAGAGGAAAAGAGCAATTAAGAAAATGATGGACAAGGAAGAGAGAGATGGGAAAGGGGGAGAGAGGGATGGAGATAGGGAGCAGGAAAGAGAGAGATGGGAAAGGGGGAGAGAGGGATGGAGATAGGGAGCAGGAAAGAGAGAGAGAGATGAGAAAGTGGGAGAAATGGAAAGAGAAATTAAGAAAGTAATGGACAAGAGGGAGACATAGGGAAGGGGAAGAGAGAGACGGACAAGGAGGAGGGAGAGATGGAGTGACTGTTGTGGTGCGTTGCAATGCTTGCGCATGAGGTTAATGTATTGAGGTGCCATTGACCATATACTAACTGTAAATTCAGGTGTACACAGTGGAGGATCAATCTGACTGTAGACTGGAACAATTCAGAGGAATTAGCCGAAATTCTGAGGAAGGAGCTGGGCCAGAAATTGTCAGCCGGACAGGGTCTCCAGCCAGTCCAATAGTGGCTGTTCGAATACAGTAGTCCATGTCATTTATTTGGATGGAGGAATATGGAGGCCAAATTAAAAATCTATTGGTGTTTGGCCAGCTTTGCTGTAGAAATGTCTTCTGGGAATTTACGTTTAATGACAACCCTGGTGTCCAACCTGATACCCTTTGAAACTTCGTTTGTGGCTGCAGCAGCCAGTAGCAGGAGCAATACTTGACCGTGATGACCGTGATCACTAGCAGTCTCCTGAAATGTCCCCGGCCTCTAATGATCTCCTGCAGTTTTTTTCCAGCCCACTTAATATGCAGCCGCAGTGTGAACTCAACTCCGGGTTGTCAAATGGAATATAGATGGCTCTACCGGCTCTCCAATGCAGGAGACCTGACCAAATATCAATAGCAATAACAGATGTATCTGGATCCTATGGATGAATCTCTGTGTCCTGTAGGATCTCTGCCATCTGTGTAGTGTTAAACATGGAAAGACTGCAACATCGTTATTTGGGGTTTGGATAAAGCGTGTAATCACAAGGAAGAGCCTCGCAGAGTCCTGAGGATGATGGAGAGGCCTCTCAGACGATGTTTATGTACGCAAAGTTTCCAGCCATGTGGACGGGATCCAGGAACCAAGAACAAGATTGAGGCGCTGGACTCAAAAGTGGTTTCCATAACATATCAGTTGATGGAAGATCTTACGGAGTTGATTTAAGCTGCTTCTAAAACACAAAGCTTGAGGATGAACAGAGAAAAAAGATGGAATGCTAGAAAAGTCCATAGATCTTTATTCCTGACAATAGGAGTGACAGTACATAGAGTGGTAGCCAACACGTTTCCAGGGCCAGAAGATCCCTTCACCAGGGCTTGGGGTTAGTAGTTAGAATTCCTCTATGGACTTGTAGTATGATCTTCTGGAAAGAGATCTTAATCCGAAAACAAGAAAATGTAATCGCTCCAACTGGCACTGCCGGGATCCAGGAATCGTCTGCTCAGTGCGTCCCTTGTGATTGCATCATACTGTATATGTTACATATTACAGCATTCAGCATGGATGCCCCGGGGGGAAGCCTTGCTATAGACCACATGTATTACTGGAATATTAGCATTCCTCGTTTGTTTTTATAATATAGAAAATTAGAGATGTGAATGAAGGACTGTCAAATGAAATAAAAGTAATGATTGTAAGATACAAACCAAATCGTCTGCTAGACGCTGCTTTGAATCAATGGCGCTTGTCTAAATCTAGAAGTACTACATAGTCATGAAGTATAAATTGGAAAAACAGTAAACATGAAGTTACTTTTATGTAAAAAAAAAAGTGTATTTGTGTATGTATATGTATCTGTGTGTGTGTGTGAATCTATATGTATCTGTGTGTGTATATATATATATATATATATATATCTACACAGCTGCTCAGCATAAAGGAATACACCCCTTTTGAAAAGTAAGATTTTAATCATTATCTCAATGAACAATTTCCAAAATTTTTACAAAACTGAGTTTTCTAGAACATTTATTTTGCTCATTACATGAAAGTAAGATTAATAATATAACTTAGATTACAAAATCTTCAGTTTTACTCAAATTAGCTGATGCAAAAAATGAATACACCCGGCAACAAAAACTCCTCCATCTAGTATTTGGTAGGACCTCTATGTTTTGTAAGGACAGCACCACATCTTCTAGGTATGGAATGAACAAGTTGGCAATCTTTTTCCATTCTTCAAGAACGACCTCTTTTAGAGTCTGGATGCTGGATGGAGAGTGAAGAAGTGAAGAAGAGCCAGGATAGATCACTATAGTATACTTGGACTGCGGCTGAATCCAGCAAACCACACACTAGTATTCTTAGTTTCAAGTATGGGTTGGGCATCCAAATAATTCTTCTTTCATGCTTTCTGTTCCACTAAGGTGCACTGAATGTGTCCCTCAACTGTCAACAGCTGAATGTCCCTTACATTGGGGGTCAGTGGGAAGAATGCCCCTTGCGTTGGTGGTAAATGAGAAGGAAGTTCTTTACATTGGGGGTCATTGGGAAGAATGCCCCTTGCGTTGGTGGTAAATGAGAAGGAAGCTCTTTACATTGGGGGTCAGTGGGAAGAATGCTCTTTACATTGGCGGTCAGTGGGAAGAATTCTCCTTACATTGGTGGTCAGTGGGAAGAATGCCCCTTGCGTTGGTGGTAAATGGGAAGGAAGCTCCTTACATTGGGGGTCAGTGGGAAGAATGTCCCTTACATTGGGGGGTCAGTGGGAAGAATGCTCCTTACATTGGCAGTCAGTGGGAAGAATTTTCCTTACATTGGTGATCAGTGGGAAGAATGTCCCTTACATTGGTGGTCAGTGGGAAGAATGCCCCTTACATTGGTGGTCAGTGGGAAGAATGCTCCTTACATTGGTGGTCAGTGGGAAGAATGTCCCTTCCATTGGTGGTCAGTGGGAAGAATGCTCCTTACATTGGTGGTCAGTGGGAAGAATGTCCCTTCCATTGGAGGTCAGTGGGAAGAATTTTCCTTACATTGGTGATCAGTGGGAAGAATGCCCCTGTGTTGGCGGTCAATGGGAAGGAAGCTCCTTATATTGGTGGTCAGTGGGAAGAATGTCCCTTCCATTGGTGGTCAGTGGAAAGAATGCTCCCAGTACAGTGGTGGTCAGAACACCACCCTTACAGTCAGCTAGGAAGGTCATCGGTGTCATTCCACTAATGAAACTAAGCAGAACCATCTGTCCAATCATCCACAGCAGAATGAACCCCAAGCAACCTCTGGAGGAACCTCAGGACTCCATGGATCCCTTGTGAAGAATGGCTGATTTAGAACATCATCAGCAGAGCAAAGAAATGACAAGTCTGCCAACTGAGGGGAGTTAAGGGTTGTGATATTAGAGGCATTGTTATCTCAGATATCATCACCTCACATATCCCAGTCTCGGTCCTAGAAAGCCTTTGACAACCAGGATTCAGCTCAGGCTCCAAGATTTACTGCCAACAGACTGGAATGTCTGGCCAGTTCTGAAGACCCGGGCATTTAGAAGAAAATTCTTTTATATATTTATGTTTTCAGCATCAAATTAACTTCACAATAGCAACAGATTTACAGTGTGCATAACTTTTTATTTTCAAAAATTCTTCCGTAATTTTTCTTTGTTTTTCTAATAAAATATTTATAGAGCAGCGAAGTGTTGGATGAGATAAGCGCATGTGCGTTCTGTGAAATGTGAAATATTCTGAGATCGGGTCTATGTTTCCGTTCTATGCACAGGCCCCATTAAAGCAGAGCTCCATCCAAAGGGGAAGTTCCGCTTTAAAGGCCGGTCCCCCGCTCCCCAATAAGGATTGGCACCTTTGGGGAGAGAGCGGGTACCCGAAATTGACAGGTACTCACTCCCACTTCCGCTGCAATCAACTAGGCGATCGGAAGCTGAAGTTGTCCTCCCACCTCCCTCCACACGTGACAGGTGCCAGAAGACTACGGGGCCATTCGGGAAGCGCCGCAGTACTTGCGCAAGCGCAGTGGGTACCCGGCTGTGAAGCCGCAAGCTGTCACAGCCGGGTGCTCACACTGAAGATGGCGGCACCAGGGAGAGAAGACGGCTGGTGAAACCAGCGATGGTGAGGACACCGCTGGACCGAGGGACAGGTAATTGTCTGCATTTTAAAAGTCAGCAGCTACAGTTTTTGTAGCTGCTGACTTTTTTTTTTTTTCAGCCAGAACTCCACTTTAAGTAATGCGTTAACATGCAGGGCATTCATTATGAATGGGCTGCCAACCCCTTGCAATGGATGAAAAAAATATTTTTTTTTTTATCAATGCAGATACATTGGACGGTACCTACAATGCATCATAATGAATAGCACTGCAACGCACCGCTCCATATTTGGTAAATGACTTCACTGGGATAGTCCATTCGACGTATATGTCATTCAACGGGAATGAAGCGACGGGACAAGACGTGTGCCAGTGGGCAGTGTTTTTTTTTTTCTTTGGGTGAGATGGTTGGATGTACATCGTGGGACATTTTTGGAGTTTTTTTTAAATAAACGATTTGTCAAAAAAAGTATGATTTTGTTTCTTTTTCATTTGAATGAGTTGGGGTTGAGTGGTATCTGGGAGCCCTCTTGTTAAAGGAGGCTTCTAGATTCTGATTCCAGATCCTGAAGACCCCCACAATCACTGAACCAGGGTTGTGGGAATGAGGCCCTCTTGTCCTCATCAATATGGACAGCAAGGTGCATTTCCGGGGGGAGTCTTCCTTAGCAAGATATCTCTCATGTTGAGAATATATGGCTTGGTATCATTCAGGATGGGGGGAGGGGGATGCAGGTGGGGCCAGGTGATATCATTGGTTAATAAGAACTTGGCGCTGCCAGCTGTCATGTATAATAGCCTAAATAATACACCTATTATACATGACCCGCCAAACAGGTAAATGTTTGGGCATTTCTCCAAATGAATAAAGAGCCGAGGTTTGTTCTAAACTTGTGTTGGGACCAAACCTTCTACTTAACCCTAGAAATATGCCTGGGCTGTATAATAAAAAATTATGGAAATAACAAATGTTGAAATGTATTGCTAAAATGTCTAGAAGCCTGTCACTTACACCCATATAGTTAACCCCTTGGCGCCGGCGCCTCCTGGCCCTTTAAGGGTTCCATAAGCCGGGGGACGGGGCAGGGTTTTAGGGTCATGTGAATGCCGTGATTCGCTGTCATGGCGGTCACATGATCGGGAAAGGTCCCGATTGTAAGAGGAGATCAGGACCTTTCTGTGAGTACCAAATGTGTATGCTGGAAGCGCGTAAGGTGGTGTCATGGTGTGGGGGATCTATCCTGCCTTGTATCAACAATTCAGGCTGGTGTTGGTGGTGGTGTCATGGTGTGGGGGATCCATCCTGCCTTGTATCAATGGTTCAGGCTGGTGGTGGTGGTGTCATGGTGTGGGGGATCCATCCTGCCTTGTATCAATGGTTCAGGCTGGTGGTGTCATGGTGTGGTGGATCCATCCGGCCTTGTATCAACGATTCATGGTCATGGTGTCACCACATACGTTTTTTTTTAATAGAACGCAAATGTGCTGCCGCTTGGCGTCTAGGCCCAGATGCCAGGAGGCCACACATTTGCGTTCGGCCGGCACCAAGAGGTTAAAGAGCGGGAATAGAACAGGGCCACTTTATTAGGTACACCTGTTCAATTGCTTGGTAACACAAATTGCTAATCAGCCAATCACACGGCAGCAACTCAATGCATTTAGGCACCCAGACGTGGTAAAGACGACTTGCTGAAATTCAAACCGAGCATCAGAATGGGGAAGAAAGGGGATTTAAATGACTTTGAGCGTGGCATGGTTGTTGGTGCCAGACGGACTGGTCTGGGTATTTAAAAAACTGCTGATCTACTGGACTTGTTATGCATAGCCATCTGTAGGGTTTACAGAGAATGGTCCAAATAAGAGAAAATATCCCGTGAATGGCAGTTGTGTGGAGGAAAATGCCTTGTTGATATCAGAGGAGAATGGGCAGACTGGTTGCTGCAACATTCAGATGGTAGGGTCATGATTTGGCGTAAACAACATGAAAGCATGGATCCATCCTGCCTTGTATCAATGGTTAAGGCTGGTGGTGGTGGTGTCATGGTGTGGTGGATCCATCCTGCCTTGTATCAATGGTTCAGGCTGGTGGTGGTGGTGTCATGGTGTGGTGGATCCATCCTGCCTTGTATCAATGGTTCAGGCTGGTGGTGGTGGTGTCATGGTGTGGGGGATCCATCCTGCCTTGTATCAATGGTTCAATCTGGTGGTGATGTCATGGTGTGGTGGATCCATCCTGCCTGTTATCAATGGTTCAGGCTGGTGGTAGTGGTGTCATAGTGTGGTGGATACATCCTACCTGGTATCAATGGTTCAGGCTGGTGGTGGTGGTGTCATGGTGTGGTGGATCCATCTTGCCTTGTATCATCGGTTCAGGCTGGTGGTGGTGGTGTCATGGTGTGGTGGATCCATCCTGCCTGGTATCAATGGTTCAGGCTGGTGGTGGTGGTGTCATGGTGTGGTGGATACATCCTGCCTGGTATCAATGGTTCAGGCTGGTGGTGGTATAATGGTGTGGAGGAGATTTTCTTTGCACTAGCAAGGTGTACCTAATAAAGTGGCCTAACCAATGAGTGTATACATAGATCTCTCCAGTATGTGGCTGGTTTCCTTGGCTGATACCCAAAGCTGCCATAAATGTTTTACATCTGGCGCTGTTCACCACTGGGGCCCTGAGGACTGTTTCTGAAGCTATCAATATATTTTCTGGAAAACGAGCATTAAAATGTCAGGAGTGAGACGGCAATAAACATAACGAAGTGTCAGCGTCCCACAGTGACCAACATCCTCAGAGCAAAAGCAGGACAACACTATGAATCAGCCCAAATATCCTGAACGGCTCCTCTGTTTCGGGAATGCTGAGCCTTGTAGTTTCATAACTGGAAATAACAGGTTGCTGTTCTACAATAGGTCCACCCTTCCACTACTGGAGGGCCACAAGTTTTTATAAAAATTCTTGGATGTCTACTAAGGAGCATCTAGAACAAAAGTTAATTTCAGCTAAAGGTCTTTTTTGAAACTTTTATTGGTTAGGAGCATCAAATGCAGCCAACGCGTTTCAGGGTAAAAGCCTCCCCCTTCTTCAGGGATAACATGCAAAGGAACAATAAAAAAAATAAAATTCTATAAATATCCCATGTAAACAATGTAGTGATATATGTCCATAAAATCTATATAACAATATTGTATCCATAGAATATCCATACCAATAAAATGGTGGTTAAATCGATTAGTCTGATGATCATCTTGAAGGAAAATGCACTACACGGTATATCCATCGGAACCAATTTTCACTTCTATTAGTCCAGCACTGTCCTACATATGTGAGACAATTTTATAAGTCCAGCAAAAGATTATTTCTCTTGGCAATAGGTGAAAAGAGAAGTCCAATGCATTTTGGAGGCACAAAACTCCCCCTTCATTAGAGCTTGAGGGCTGGTTGGCCCAATGACTGGTCAATGGCAAACGTTGAAAGCCGAGATGGTTGTGTTTACCAGTTGACAGCAAGTCCAGTGTAAGTTTATATATCTTGACATTTCAGGGTCTGGATCTTAACCTGGGACCTTAACAGTTTCTGGCTGTAGCCTTTCTTGCTGTGCTACCTGGGATGCTGGACAGCACCTGGCTTGATCTTTTGGACAACCTTGCCTTGTTTCTTGAGCCTTGAACCCTATTCTTCTCCCATGAACTTCCTGATTTAAACCATGTCTCTGCACTTCCACTTTGCCAGATTATTGTGCTCTCTCCAGCCAATATCTTTCTTCTTGCTTACCTGTTGCCGTCCTTATCTTTGATACCACTCATTGTGGACTCATGACTTGTTCCTTGCCTATGGTTCCATCTGAGTCCATTCAACTACTACTCATCTCTGCAAATTAAAACAAAAAGCGCACCAACCTTGCGTATTACCTCAATAATTTCCATTTTTTTAGCATGTTTTCGTGACACCTATGCCCCTCCTTCTTTCTTGGGACTGCCCGGCCCATATGGGAGGGCTTAGTCTTAGTTCCCACGATATATATAGAAGAGGCCACTCATAGTTTTGTTAGCTCTGAGGAAGTAGGGACACCCTTCAAAATGCATCAACGGAACTTTGAGAGTCTCCCCTCTTGATGTGGTTCGCACTGGTCTTGTACTTCAGTGTGCCTTTGAGGATCTTATACGTTGTTTTACTGCTTCGTTTGTAAGTATATATATCTCATTTTAATAAAATCACAGTTTATTGAGGTAATGTGCAAGGTTTGCAGTACTGGTTGGGCCTCCCCAGCCTTGTTAAGAGCTGCACAACCTTTGATCCATTGCTGGACGAACTTCCATAAGTGGTCTATCCACCCATCCACCCTTGATCTGGGTCCCTGAGTGCAGGAGGTGTTGTTTCTGTTTCCACTACTCATCTTTGACCCTAGGCTTGTTCCTCTACTACGCTTCTGTCTAATCCCTTCCGGCTTGTACTTGTTGCTGATCTTTGGCTTGTTCATTGACTATGCTTCTAAATGTTCCCTATCTGCTTTATCTGCTACCTGACCCTCGCTTGCTCTTTTCCCACTGGGGAAATCTAGAGGGCCACAAACTGGCATGGAGCAAAACCCATCTCCACCAGCGGAAGCTCTGGTGAAGACCAGCTAGTGCTTAGACCTTGCTCTTCGGGTGAACCCTCCTCATCTGCTAAGGGGATCTGCTTGTATATTTCCAGATGATAACTTGAGAACCTCCCTACAGCTATCGCCACTGGCCTCAGAGCATGAACTGGAACCGTGACAATGAAAGATCAGAAAGGAAATCCATCTTGTTTCAGGTGCCCAAAGTTCTTGCTTCATCAGAGCTTGAGTGCTAGCTATGATTGGAGATAAATCTGGACAACAATGGCCAAGAGTGAAGGCTAAAATGGTTGCTTTCATCAGTTGGAAAGTTTATAATAAGCCCAGTAAAAGTTTATTTATCTTGAGTTCCAGCATTCAATTAATCACGAGTGCTGACAATGACTGGAGATAAAAATAGACAACAGAAATGGTAATGATAGGAGGGACCAGCACTCCCAAAATAATAGGCTCAGTATTGTCTCTGTATAATCAAAGATCAGACGTCGTAGATCCATCAACTTCTTCCTATGAATCCAATCTTCCTATACAGTGATCTAAAAAAAAAAAAAAGAAATATAATATATAAAATATAATATAGTGTAGTGACAGCAGCGGGAGCCAATGAGAAGGCAGAGACCCGGGACAGCGGAGGCTGTCTTGCACATTGTTGGATTGCGATGAGGCTCAGGTAAGTGTTAAAGGGGCTGGGGGCATTCTATGCACATAGAATGCATGATGGTAAAAAACCTTGAGCCTTTACAACCACTTTAATAATAGGCAACAACTAAACAACGAAGGCTGAACACAACCACCCTAGCCTTCGATTATTTTGATTGTGGGGTGGACTGACCATTTGGAAACTCGGGCACTGCCCGAGGGCCCGGGGTCAGTAGGGTCCCCATGAGATGCCCCTGGTACCTTTTTCATAGGCTTTTTTGAGTTTGGGCAAGGACACAGGGGCCCCATGAGTTGTCAATCCGCCCCTGGTTGTGCTCCTTTTATCTCCAACCATTGCCAGCATTAACCACTTCCCTTCCGGCCCATGTATATAAACGGCTGGACGGGAGCAGTGCAGGGGCGGGTTGCCGTTCCTAAACGGCGCCTGCCATTGTAGCCTGTGTGCGCTCCCTGGGAGCGTGCGGCACAGCGATTCAGTGCCCGCTGTGTCCTCCAGACACCAATCGCTGACCTCTGTATGTGGTCCCAATCATGTGATCACTGATTGGCCAATCAGTGATCACATGAATAGCAGTAAGCAAGATGTCACTTCTAACATCATTGCTTACTACTTGTGAAATTTTTGAATGATCACAGAGATCACATGGTACAGGGCCATTCACAACAGCCTTGTACCATGTGACAAGCTGTAACCAATCACAGCTCTCAGTATTTCTCAATGGCTGCAGGAATGCAGCCAGAGAGAAGGAGTAATGATTGATTTTACAGCCTTTATGGGTGTAAAAGCAATCAGTGTGAAAAAAAAAAAAATCTTCATCACCCCCCACAAGTAGTACAGTGTCACCATGGTGACACTGTACTGCTAGAGTGACAGTATGTAAAAAAACCTATAAATAATAATATACAAAAAATAAAATAAAAATGTAAAAGAATGTTTGGAAAAATTATAATTTTTGGTTATAAACTAATTTGGGTTTTTTTTTTTGCTAAAAAGATAACTGAATACATTTTGGCCAGGATTTATGAAGAAAGATTATTTATTTGCAAAATTTTAAAGGAAAAACACTTTTTTTCAAAATTTTTGGAAGGGGGTGAAAGTGTCCGGACTGGAAGGGGGGGAAAGTGTCCGGACAGGAAGGGGGTGAAAGTGTCCGGACTGGAAGGGGGGGAAAGTGTCCGGACTGGAAGGGGGGGAAAGTGTCCGGACTGGAAGGGGGGGAAAGTGTCCGGATGGGAAGGGGGGGAAAGTGTCCGGACTGGAAAGGGGGGGAAGTGTCCGGACAGGAAGGGGGTGAAAGTGTCCGGACTGGAAGGGGGTGAAAGTGTCTGGACTGGAAGGGGGGGAAAGTGTCCGGACTGGAAGGGGGTGAAAGTGTCTGGACTGGAAGGGGGGGAAAGTGTCCGGACAGGAAGGGGGTGAAAGTGTCCGGACTGGAAGGGGGGGGAAGTGTCCGGACTGGAAGGGGGGGAAAGTGTCTGGACAGGAAGGGGGGGAAAGTGTCCGGACAGGAAGGGGGTGAAAGTGTCCGGACTGGAAGGGGGTGAAAGTGTCCGGACTGGAAGTGGGTGAAAGTGTCCGGACAGGAAGGGGGGGAAAGTGTCCGGACAGGAAGGGGGGGAAAGTGTCCGGACAGGAAGGGGGTGAAAGTGTCCGGACTGGAAGGGGGTGAAAGTGTCCGGATTGGAAGGGGGTGAAAGTGTCCGGACTGGCAGAGGGGGAAAGTGTCCGGACTGGAAGGGGGGGGGAAAAGTGTCTTGACAGGAAGGGGGTAAAAGTGTCCGGACTGGAAGGGGGTGAAAGTGTCCGGAGTGGAAGGGGGGGAAAGTGTCCGGACTGGAAGGGGGGGAAAGTGTCCGGACTGGAAGGGGGTGAAGGTGTCCGTACTGGAAGGGGGTGAAAGTGTCCGTACTGGAAGGGGGTGAAAGTGTCCCGACTGGAAGGGGGTGAAAGTGTCTGGACTGGAAGGGGGGGAAAGTGTCCGGACTGGAAGGGGGTGAAAGTGTCTGGACTGGAAGGGGGGGAAAGTGTCCGGACAGGAAGGGGGTGAAAGTGTCCGGACTGGAAGGGGGGGAAGTGTCCGGACTGGAAGGGGGGGAAAGTGTCTGGACAGGAAGGGGGGGAAAGTGTCCGGACAGGAAGGGGGTGAAAGTGTCCGGACTGGAAGGGGGTGAAAGTGTCCGGACTGGAAGTGGGTGAAAGTGTCCGGACAGGAAGGGGGGGAAAGTGTCCGGACAGGAAGGGGGGGAAAGTGTCCGGACAGGAAGGGGGTGAAAGTGTCCGGACTGGAAGGGGGTGAAAGTGTCCGGATTGGAAGGGGGTGAAAGTGTCCGGACTGGCAGAGGGGGAAAGTGTCCGGACTGGAAGGGGGGGGGAAAAGTGTCTTGACAGGAAGGGGGTAAAAGTGTCCGGACTGGAAGGGGGTGAAAGTGTCCGGAGTGGAAGGGGGGGAAAGTGTCCGGACTGGAAGGGGGGGAAAGTGTCCGGACTGGAAGGGGGTGAAGGTGTCCGTACTGGAAGGGGGTGAAAGTGTCCGTACTGGAAGGGGGTGAAAGTGTCCCGACTGGAAGGGGGTGAAAGTGTCTGGACTGGAAGGGGGGGAAAGTGTCCGGACTGGAAGGGGGTGAAAGTGTCTGGACTGGAAGGGGGGGAAAGTGTCCGGACAGGAAGGGGGTGAAAGTGTCCGGACTGGAAGGGGGGGGAAGTGTCCGGACTGGAAGGGGGGGAAAGTGTCTGGACAGGAAGGGGGGGAAAGTGTCCGGACAGGAAGGGGGTGAAAGTGTCCGGACTGGAAGGGGGTGAAAGTGTCCGGACTGGAAGTGGGTGAAAGTGTCCGGACAGGAAGGGGGGGAAAGTGTCCGGACAGGAAGGGGGGGAAAGTGTCCGGACAGGAAGGGGGTGAAAGTGTCCGGACTGGAAGGGGGTGAAAGTGTCCGGATTGGAAGGGGGTGAAAGTGTCCGGACTGGCAGAGGGGGAAAGTGTCCGGACTGGAAGGGGGGGGGAAAAGTGTCTTGACAGGAAGGGGGTAAAAGTGTCCGGACTGGAAGGGGGTGAAAGTGTCCGGAGTGGAAGGGGGGGAAAGTGTCCGGACTGGAAGGGGGGAAAGTGTCCGGACTGGAAGGGGGTGAAGGTGTCCGTACTGGAAGGGGGTGAAAGTGTCCGTACTGGAAGGGGGTGAAAGTGTCCCGACTGGAAGGGGGTGAAAGTGTCTGGACTGGAAGGGGGGGAAAGTGTCCGGACTGGAAGGGGGGGAAAGTGTCTGGGCTTGAAGTGGTTAAAGACCTGCTGCAGGAGGGAGTTTTGAGCCCCTGAAATGCACTGGATTTCTCTTCTCATCTACTGTCAAGATAAACTTTTACTGGACTTATTATAATACTTACTGTCATCTGGTAAACACGACCATCCTAGCGTCCAGTTTTTGCTCTTTTCCTGTTTTATCTCTAATCCTTTTCACAAGGAGTTGATTTTTTTTGTAGGATCTGAAAACTCTCTGGATTTTTTTATTCTCGGTGATATGGTAGCACAAAGCCGCAATGGTTGTGGGCATTCCAGCATGAAAACATGGAGGCCAGAACACAAGGTCAAGAAACAACACTTGAGTCTGGCGCCTTCGTCCACTTGTCCACCCTGACAAATGCTGTATCTCCTGGATAAACATTAGCTCTGAGATCTGTCTGGAATTATCTGTACTGGACATATTGCTGGAGGTTTTGTGCCCTTCGGATCCTGTAAAAGCAGCAATATGTTACCATGCTGTCCTCTCCTCCCCAGAATCAAAGTGATATACAAGAAGGCTCGGAGATAAGAGACATTTTCCATTCCCAGTTTCCCATTTCCCATCATATAACTTGCTGAGGGAACAACCTGTAGACACCATTCTTCTTTCTGTCTCCCATTACCAATCTCTCCTTCTGAAAATGCTACATGGTCTGGGTGTCATGTTCATTCCACTTCTTCAGTACTGACTTTATCAAGCATACAGATCAGACATTGCTGCATGTGAAATTTGGTTGTATTTTGGTTCAAGTTCCATGTCTCCATGTCCAGTGTGTACCATATTTTTCCTCTCTCTTCCTCCATTACTCATTGCTTTGCCCCCTTGACCGGGGATGCACTGACAATTCATGGGGCCCCCAGGCAATAGGGGATCATGGGGCCCCTGTGCCCTCGCCCACACCCAAAAAAGCCTATGAAAAAGCCAATGAAAGGTATCAGGGGCATCTCATGGGGCCCCCTACTGACTCCAGGCCCTCAGGCAGTGCCCGAGTGCTTGAATGGTCAGTCCGCCCCTGCCCTTGACCCTCCCTCTATTTCTCTCTGTCTCATTATTTGTCTCTTCTGCTGTAGACAGGGGACAGATCCAGTCTTTTCCTCTTCCCTGCATTTCTACCTCTTCTCTCTCTTTACCCCTTCTCCATTTTACTTTATCTCTGTCTCACCTTCTATCTCCGTATCTCTCTCCTCCTTGTCCACCTCTCTTTTCCCTCTCTCTATCTCTCTCCCCCTTGTCCATCTTTCTCTTCCCTCTCTCTATCTCTCTCCCCCTTGTCCACCTCTCTTTTCCCTCTCTCTGTTTCTCTCCACCTTGTCCATCTCTCTCTTCCCTCTCTCTATCCCTCTCTCCCTTGTCCATCTCTCTCTTCCCTCTCTCTATCCCTCTCTCCCTTGTCCACCTCTCTTTTCCCTCTCTCTATCTCTCTCCCCCTTGTCCATCTTTCTCTTCCCTCTCTCTATCTCTCCCCCCCTTGTCCATCTCTCTCTTCCCTCTCTCTGTTTCTCTCCACCTTGTCCATCTCTCTCTTCCCTCTCTCTATCCCTCTCCCCCTTGTCCATCTCTCTCTTCCCTCTCTTTATCTCTCTCCTCCTTGTCCATCTCTCTCTTCCCTCTCTTTATCTCTCTCCTCCTTGTCCATCTCTCTCTTCCCTCTATCTCTCTCCTCCTTGTCCATCTCTCTCTTCCCTCTCTCTGTTTCTCTCCCCCTTGTCCATCTCTCTCTTCCCTCTCTCTATCTCTCCCCCCCTTGTCCATCTCTCTCTTCCCTCTCTCTATCTCTCTCCCCCTTGTCCATCTCTCTCTTCCCTCTCTCTATCTCTCCCCCCTTGTCCATCTCTCTCTTCCTTCTCTATATCTCTCCCCCCCTTGTCCATCTCTCTCTTCCTTCTCTCTATCTCTCCCCCTCATGTCCATCTCTCTCTTCCTTCTCTATATCTCTCTCCCCCTTGTCCATCTCTCTCTCTCTTCCCTCTATCTCTCTCCTCCTTGTCCACCTCTCTCTTCCTTCTCTCTATCTCTCTCCCCCTTGTCCATCTCTCTCTTTCTTCTCTCTATCCCCCCCCCCCCCTTGTCCATCTGTCTCTTTCTTCTCTATCTGTCTCCCCTTGTCCATCTCTCTCTTCCCTCTCTCTATCTCTCTCCCCCCTTGTCCATCTCTCTCTTTCTTCTCTATCTGTCTCCCCTTGTCCATTTCTCTCTTCCCTCTCTTCATGTCTCTTTCTCTTCCTCTCCTATATCTTTATTTCTCTCCCTCTTCTCTATCCTCCTCTTCTCCATTTCTCTCCCTCTTCTTTATCCTCCTCTTCTCCATTTCTCTCTCTCTTTCTGAAGGCCATTCTGCTCTGCTCTTTGACACTTTTCATGGTGGATGGAGCTCCTGCATTACCCACTAGATCCTTGCGCAGGGTAATATCCCACTTCACTAGCAATGAAACCTCTTCAGATCCACTGATGGTACACAATACAAGCTCTGTTATCTTTTTCCCAACAACGTATCTTATCCTCCGCATTGGAGGGCACAGCCTATACTCAGTTGGAAATCCCAACTTGCTATTTCTGCCCCAAGGGGAGACCAGAAACCCTTGGCCTGGGGGGCAAGTACAAGTGCATTTTTGGCCACAACAATTAATTATGGTGTCAGGAATGTGCATGATACATAATGTGCCATGTTGCTGCAATTATTGGTGCTCATGGTGAAAGGTGGGTGTTTCTAATGGACATGGCTTACTGTGACACATCTTCAACATCTTCCATCATTGGTCTCCTCTGCAGCTCCTGGCATTCAGTTACGTGAGATCTCAAAACTGCAAAGGACATTTCAGGAACCTCATGCTGGCTGTCAAAGAAGTTATGCTCATTTATGGCGTGCGCATGTGGATGCACAGGCAGGTCTGCCACAGATCCTGGTGCCTGTTTCAATGTGAGGCCTGCATGGGATCACCACTGGATGGTCTTTCAGCTCATTCCCTTGTTTTGTGTGTTCCTAAAGCCTGCTTGACTCCATTCCTGACTGGGCTACATCTGACTCTTCTCTGGGTTACCCTTGCCTGTTCATGTCTGCTGTGCATACGTGTTACCAATCTCAGCCTGGACTTTTGAACATTTTTCTGCCTTATGAGTTTGTACTTTGCTGCCAGCTTGCTGCCAGTCCTCGCCTGTTTATGACCTGGACACTATTCATGATTTGGTACCTATCAGCCTGGCCATTGCTGAATCCGGCTTGTTACCTGATTCCACACCTCTGCTCATCTCACGTCCGTACTTCCAAGCTCAAATGTGCTGGTCCAACTTCCAGGCACCTGTGCTCTTCCAATGCCCTAGCAGTCCCTGTCTTCATTTCCTGGGGTTCTTAAATGGGAGTTGTGCAAGGGGCCACCCTTGTCATCTTGAGCATCATAGACAGGTAGGTGATAGTAAAGGTGGTGCTCTGCCAGGCAGATAATAGGTCCGAATGGTGAGTAGATGGGCTTAAAGTCCAGCATGTGTTACTGACTGATGTGTAGATGGTGGATTATTTCTACTCAGGGCTACCAGCCCACCATATCTTATTAGCAATGGCCAAGGGGGTAAATGCCCTTTTGCACCCTAGCTGAGACCTTCTCTAATCAACACTCTGACTCACACTCATCTATTTCATTCTCCCCCTTGTCCATCTCTCTCCTCCTTCTCCATTTCTCTTTTTATGCCACCCTCTATCTCTCTTATCTTGCTCCCTCTCTCCCTTCCCCTTGTCCATATCTTTCTGTCTCTTCCCTTTTGTTCATCTATCTCTTTCTAACTCCTTGCTCTCCCCCTTGTCCATCTCTCACCCCCCTCCATTTTCCTTTACTCAAGGCTATCAGCCCAAAATATCTTTTTTAGTAATGGTCAAGGTGGTAAATGCCCCTCTGCCCCCCAGACCAGACCTCCCTTGATCAACACTTTTCTCTACCTATTTCCTTCTCCCCCTTGTCCATCTCTGTAAACCTTCTCCATTTCTCTTTCTGTCCCACCCTCTATCTCTGTATCTTGCTCCCTCTCTCCCTTCCCTTTGCCCATCACTCTCTTTCCCCCTTGTCCATCTCTATCTTTCCCACTCCTTCTCATTCTCCTTGCTCCCCCTCCTTCTTTGCTCAAGGTAATCACCCCAACATATCTTAGTAATGACCAACAGGGCAAATGCCCCTCTGCCCCACAACCCCAGACCTACCCACTCCCCTCTGCCCCCCCACCCCAGACCTACCCTCTCTTCTCTGCCCCCCCACCCCAGACCTACCCTCTCTTCTCTGTCCCCCACCCCAGACCTGCCCTCTCCCCTCTGCCCCACAACCCCAGACCTACCCACTCCCCTCTGCCCCCCCACCCCAGACCTACCCTCTCTTCTCTGTCCCCCACCCCAGACCTGCCCTCTCCCCTCTGCCCCACCACCCAGACCTGCCCTCTCTCCTCTGGCCCCCACCCCAGACCTGCCCTCTCTTCTCTGCACCCCCACCCCAGACCTGCCCTCTCATCTCTGCCCCCCCCACCCTAGACCTGTCCTCTCCCCTCTGCCCACCCACCCCAGACCTGCCTTCTCTCCTCTGAGCCCCCACCCCAGGCCTGCCCTCTCTTCTCTGCGCCCCCACCCCAGACCTGCCCTCTCCCCTCTGCTCCCCCACCCCAGACCCGCCCTCTTTCCTCTGCCCCCCAACCCCAGATCTGCCCTCTCCCCTCTGCCCCCCAACCCCAGATCTGCCCTCTCCCCTCTGCCCCCTGACGCCAGACCTACCCTCTCCCCTCTGCCCCCCCACCCCAGAGCCGCCCCCTCTCCTCTGCCCCCCCACCCCAGACCTGCCCTCTCTCCTCTGCCCCCCCACCCCAGACCTGCCCTCTCCTCTTCCCCCACCCCAGGCCTGCGCTCTCTCCTCTGCCCCTCCACCCCACACCTGCCCGCTCCTCTACCCCCACCCCAGACCTCCACTCTCTCCTCCACCCCCCCCCCCCACCCTAGACCTGCCCTCTCTCTGCCTCCCCCCCACCCCGGACCTGCCCTCTCCTCTACCTATTTCCTCCCTCTCTCTTGCTCTCACACTTATTGTGTCTCTCTCTCTCATTTCTTTTGTTTAGCTTTCAATGCAACTAAAATATTTTGCGCTTCTGTTCATCAGTCTGTCGGCAGACGCATTAGCTTTTAATATACAGCTGGGATGAAATGACTCCATTTATTCTGCAATTCAATTTGTCCTCAAAGTGCTAATTCATAAAACCAGCAGTAAATGGAACTGCGAGTGTTTGTGTCAGAGCCGCTTCCAATATCCCGAATTCAACATTCATGTTAATGCAAATAATTAGTAACGAAATAAAGTCATATATTAAGTGGTTCCATGGAGCTGGCAGCGCGCCCCGTTCACCGTTTCTGGAACCGCGCCAACAGCTCAACTCCATTGTTGGTTTGTACCTTCGTCCATCCAGGAATGATTATTCCGAAGAAGCAGCTCTGCCCTTCTATAGGAAGTAATGTCAGCAGACACCATATCATATATCCGCTCTCCCCGGACCCCTCATTCACTATATCCGCTCTCCCCGGACCCTGCATTCACTATATCCGCTCTCCCCGGACCCTGCATTCACTATATCCGCTCTCCCCGGACCCCTCATTCACTATATCCGCTCTCCCCGGACCCCGCATTCACTATATCCGCTCTCCCCGGACCCTGCATTCACTATATCCGCTCTCCCCGGACCCTGCATTCACTATATCCGCTCTCCCCGGACCCCGCATTCACTATATCCGCTCTCCCCGGACCCCGCATTCACTATATCCGCTCTCCCCGGACCCCGCATTCACTATATCCGCTCTCCCCGGACCCCGCATTCACTATATCCGCTCTCCCCGGACCCCGCATTCACTATATCCGCTCTCCCCGGACCCCGCATTCACTATATCCGCTCTCCCCGGACCCCGCATTCACTATATCTGGTCTCCCCGGACCCTGCATTCACTATATCCGCTCTCCCCGGACTCTGCATTCACTATATCCGGTCTCCCCGGACCCCGCATTCACCATATCCGCTCTCCCCGGACCCCGCATTCACTATATCCGCTCTCCCCGGACCCCGCATTCACTATATCCGCTCTCCCCGGACCCCGCATTCATTATATCTGGTCTCCCAGGACCCTGCATTCACTATATCCGGTCTCCCCGGACCCTGCATTCACTATATCCGCTCTCCCCGGACCCTGCATTCACTATATCCACTCTCCCCAGACCCTGCATTCACTATATCCGCTCTCCCCGGACCCTGCATTCACTATATCTGGCCTCCACGGACCCTGCATTCACTATATCTGGCCTCCACGGACCCTGCATTCACTATATCCGCTCTCCCCGGACCCCGCATTCACTATATCCGCTCTCCCCGGACCCCGCATTCACTATATCTGCTCTCCCCAGCTCCTGCATTCACTATATCCGCTCTCCCCGGACCCTGCATTCACTATATCTGGTCTCCCCAGACCCCGCATTCACTATATCTGCTCTCCCCGGACCCTGCATTCACTATATCCGCTCTCCCCGGACCCCGCATTCACTATATCCGGTCTCCCCGGACCCCGCATTCACTATATTTGCTCTCCCCGGACCCTGCATTCACTATATCCGGTCTCCCACAGTACACACAACATAGAAATGCAATTATTTTAGTAAATATAAACTGCAAAATCCCTTTTCTCATCAGCAGTATATAGCAGTCTTGTGACTTCTATCAGTGTCCAGCAGAGCACTGGTTAATCTTGTAGGAGGAGTTTTCTTTCTGCTCTAGGAGGATGCAAAAGCCCTGACCTCTGTCTGGACAGTGCTCTTTGGCCCTGTGCTGATCACATGCACTCTCCCAAGAAAAAAAAAACCTCTAGCAATACACACCAAACTGAGCATGTGCATATAATTGCATAGTTAGTCTGGCTGAAGAAAGACAAAAGTCCATCCAGTTCAACCATTACAAAAAAAAAAAAAAAAAAACTACGGGTTTAGTCTGTCTTATCAGGAGACAAGACATGGACATTTGAACATGAGGAGGAGCAGAGAAGACAGGATCAAATGGCCTTTTTACACAATGCAGAGGATTAACCTCTTAGGTCCCACAGTGAGTATAACAAGCATGCGTCACTGCATCTACAGACTGATTTTAACAGTTTAAGTACTGGGGCCAGGACTATGTAATGTACAACATAGTGTATCAGGAGATATCCCATCATTGGTATCAATGGGAGAAATAGTGCCCCATCATTGGTGTCAGTGGGAGGAATGGTGCCCCATCATTGGTATCAGTGGGAGGAACAGTGCCCCATCATTGGTATCAGTGGGAGGAATAGTGCCCCATCATTGGTGTCAGTGGGAGGAATAGTGCCCCATCATTGGTATCAGTGGGAGGAATAGTGCCCCATCATTGGTGTCAGTGGGAGGAATGGTGCCCCATCATTGGTATCAGTGGGAGGAATAGTGCCCCATCATTGGTGTCAGTGGGAGGAATAGTGCCCATCATTGGTGTCAGTGGGAGGAATAGTGCCCATCATTGGTGTCAGTGGGAGGAATAGTGCCCCATCATTGGTGTCAGTGGGAGGAATAGTGCCCCATCATTGGTGTCAGTGGGAGGAATAGTGCCCCATCATTGGTGTCAGTGGGAGGAATAGTGCCCCATCATTGGTGTCAGTGGGAGGAATAGTGCCCCATCATTGGTGTCAGTGGGAGGAATAGTGTCCCATCATTGGTGTCAGTGGAAGGAATAGTGCCCCATCATTGGTGTCAGTGGGAGGAATAGTGCCCCATCATTGGTGTCAGTGGGAGGAATAGTACCCCATCATTGGTATCAGTGGGAGGAATAGCGCCCCATCATTGGTGTCAGTGGGATGAATAGTGCCCCATCATTGGTATCAGTGGGAGGAATAGCGCCCCATCATTGGTATCAGTGGGAGGAATAGCGCCCCATCATTGGTGTCAGTGGGAGGAATAGCGCCCCATCATTGGTGTCAGTGGGAGGAATAGTGCCCCATCTTTGGTATCAGTGGGAGGAATAGTGCCCCATCATTGGTATCAGTGGGAGGAATAGTGCCCCATCATTGGTGTCAGTGGGAGGAATAGTGCCCCATCATTGGTGTCAGTGGGAGGAATAGTGCCCCATCATTGGTGTCAGTGGGAGGAATAGTGCCCCGCCATTGGTGTCAGTGGGAGGAATAGTGCCCCATCATTGGTGTCAGTGGGAGGAATAGTGCCCCGCCATTGGTGTCAGTGGGAGGAATAGTGCCCCATCATTGGTGTCAGTGGGAGGAATAGTGCCCCATCATTGGTGTCAGTGGGAGGAATAGTGCCCCATCATTGGTGTCAGTGGGAGGAATAGTGCCCCATCATTGGTGTCAGTGGGAGGAATAGTGCCCCGCCATTGGTGTCAGTGGGAGGAATAGTGCCCCATCATTGGTGTCAGTGGGAGGAATAGTGCCCCGCCATTGGTGTCAGTGGGAGGAATAGTGCCCCATCATTGGTGTCAGTGGGAGGAATAGTGCCCCATCATTGGTGTCAGTGGGAGGAATAGTGCCCCATCATTGGTGTCAGTGGGAGGAATAGTGCCCCATCATTGGTGTCAGTGGGAGGAATAGTGCCCCGTCATTGGTGTCAGTGGGAGGAATTATTTCCCACTGTTCGTGTCAGCAGGAGAAATACTGTCTTGTATCAAAGGAAGGAATACTGCCCCAAAGGACCGGATAAAGACTGGCAAAGGGCCGCATTTGCTCACAGGCCCCAGTTTGGAGACCACTGCTCTATAATGTCCTTGTATGCCAATGTTCGTCAATGGCGATCGCATTGCTATGTATTTGATTGCCAGTCGACTTTTCAGTCTGCATCTGGAACACTTCCAGAACTGAACTCCAGGGATCAGCAGCGAGCTATTTACTGGTTCCACATTGAAGAGTTATTTTTCTGCTTTGCAGCCGGCAGGGAATATTTTTCTACTTTTTACAACTTCGGATTTTATCTTCTTTCCTTGTCAACTACAAAGAGCTCAGCTGTAAGCTGCAGTTTTTAGTGGCTGTAAATATTCACTGAAGTTGGCAGATAATCTTTTTTCTTTGGATTGTGAAGAGCTTCAATAAATATTTTCAAGTTATGCGCAGACGAGCTCCTCTGCTGGCCGTATTCACACACACGGGGGAAATTGTCCGCCGGGTTCCACCAATTCCAGACGACTTTAAAGGCAAATTATCTCAAGCCGATTGGAGCAACCTACCGCCATAAGCATGTTAGTACAGGTTACCTTTCATCTGTCCAGTTGTGGTTTCAATGAAAAGTTGGTTGAAGTCGTCTCATTTACAGCTCAATTTTGGTCTCATCTGACCACAACACTTCCCACCAGTCCTCCTCTGCATCATTCAGATGTTCAGTGGCAGACTTCAGACGGGCCTGGACATGTGCTTTCTTGAGCAGAGGGACCTTGCGGGCACTGCAGGATTTCAGTCCTTGTCGGCGTAGTGTGTTACCAATTGTTTTCTTGGTGACTGTGGTCCCAGCTGCCTGGAGATCATTGACAAGATCCTCACGTGTAGTTCTGGGGTGATTCCTCACTGTTCTCGTGATCATTGACACTCCACGAGGTGAGATCTTGCACGGTGCACCAGACCTAGGGAGACTGACACTTGTTTTGTGTTTCTTCCATTTGTGAATGATTGCACCAACTGTTGTCACCTTCTCACCAAGCTGCTTGGCCATAGTTTGGTAGCCCAGTCCAGCCTTGTGTAGGTCTACCATCTTGTCCCTGACATCCTTGGACAGCTCTTTGGTCTTTGCCATGGTGGAGAGTTTGGAATCTGATGGTTTGATTGCTCCTGTGGACAGGTGTCTTTTATACAGGTAACACAATGAGATTAGCAGCACTCCCTTTAAGAGACTGCTTCTAATCTAAGCTTGTTACCTGTATGAAAGACACCTGGGAGCCAGAAATCCTGCTGAATGATAGGGGATCAAATCCTTCTTTCCCTCATGAACATGCAGATCAATCATCATTTGTTAGATGCATTTCTGCTGAATTTGTTGTTGCTATTCTGTCTCTCAGTGTTGCAATACACCGAACATTCGATGTATGGACCGATCATTTCTCTGTGAGGGGCGAACATTCAACATCAGCAGGGGATCAAGTACTTATTTACTTCACTGTATATTCAGATGGTTGCTGGCCAAATATTAGGCCGTGTTTCTGAAATGTATTGCTTCCAACCAAAAGGTTTCCTGGTCTCCAGTGACTAAGCGGGCAGACGTTGGGCGAAAGCTGCTCAAAACCACTTCAGTACTACTGAGGGTGACAACACAGGGGTGCAACTAGGAGACAGGCATGGAGTGTTGTCACCCTGTAACAGGAAGTGTCTGAACAAGGGTCTTCATGGCAGGATCACTGGTAGTGATTGTATTAAAGCAGTAGTAAACTTTACTGGAAAAAAAAAGTCATATTGTGCTCAGGGGTGTATTTACCAGAAGGCAAACAAGGCATTTGCCTAGGGCGGCATTTTTCAGGGGGGGGGGGCAGCATTGCCATTTGCACAGCTGCATTGTGAACTGGAGAGATCACTATTCATTTTTTCTGAAAAACTGGGCAGATATAAAAGACACAGATAAATGTAATTCTGTAGTCATGAATACATCAATACATTTAATTTTTATATTCAAGCAGTGTGGGTACCTGAATGTGACCTGACATCAGCCTCTTGCAGTCCCCGTACAGCAGGGCAGGAGTGTGAGAGAAAGAAGCAGCACAAGGAGCAGATCAGTTCATATGGTGGCAAAGAGTATATTCTGCTGCTTCTCCTTTCACTGTCCAGTCACAGGCTGAGGGCATGTTTGGGATGACCTATGCTCAGAGGGCTGCTTCTCTGTTCACTGTCAAGTCACAGGCTGGGGGCATGTTTGGGATGACCTATGCTCAGAGGGTTGCTTCTCCGTTCACTGTAAAGGCACAGGCTGAGGGCATGTCCAGGATGACCTATGCTCAGAGGGCTGCTTCTTCATTCACTGTCAAGTCACAGGCTGAGGGCATGTTTGGGATGACCTATGCTCAGAGGGCTGCTTCTCATTCAATGTCAAGTAACAGGCTGGGGGAATGTCTGGGTTGACCTTTGCTCAGAGGGCTGCTACTCTGGTTATTGTCCAGTCATAGGCCAAGGGCATGTCCGGGATAACCTATGCTCAGAGGGCTGCTTCTCCGTTCACTGTAAAGTCACAGGCTGGGGGCATGTCCAGGATGACCTGTGCTCAGAGGGCTGCTTCTCCGTTCACTGTCAAGTCACAGGCTGGGGGCATGTCCAGGATGACCTATGCTCAGAGGGCTGCTACTCCATTCACTGTCCAGTCACAGGCTGGGGGCATGTCCAGGATGACCTATGCTCAGAGGGCTGCTTCTCCGTTCACTGTCAAGTAACAGGCTGGGGGCATGTCCAGGATGACCTATGCTCAGAGGGCTGCTACTCCGTTCACTGTCCAGTCACATGAGGCATCAACAGTGAGGCTCTTTATGTCCATACATCAGCATCAGCATCAGCATCAGAGGTTGGTCATCAGCTCTGAGGAAAGGGATTCGTCCCCGAAACGCGTCAGCAATTTGACCGCACTGACGGTGAGAACACCTTGCCCGCCGTTGTGGCCATTGTCATTTTTCTATGCTTTTTAGATACATGCTTCGTCTGTAAGTATGTTTTTATGATTTAATTCCTACAATAAACCTTGGATAATGCACTAGGTGTGTGCGCCACCTGTTTTCTCACTGTCCAGTCACAGGCTGGGAGCATGTCCAGGATGACCTTTGCTCAGAGGGCTGCTTCTCCATTCACTGTCCAGTCACAGGCTGGAGGCATGTCCAGGATGACCTATGCTCAGAGGGCTGCTTCTCCGTTCACTGTCCAGTCACAGGCTGGAGGCATGTCTGGGATGACCTTTGCTCAGAGGGCTGCTACTCCATTCACTGTCCAGTCACAGGCTGGGGGCTTGTCCGGGATGACTTGGGTTCAGGGAGGGATGTATGATGCTGACCATCAGACTGAGGACATCTAGTGGCAGAAAAAATACTGCACGGAAGAATCTCTAAATTAAAGCTGAATTTTGCAGCAGAAACTGCTTTTATCATTCTGTCTTTTTTAAAGGCAATTTCATGTTAACTTTTTTTTTTGGCCGAAGTTGCACTATAAAGCCGCTGTTTCATATTTTTTCCCTTTGCTCTCGGATGCTGGGGTGGCCGGAGCTGCCTGTACCAGATCTCTGATAGACTTGTTCTCTGATGATTTTATTAGGTATCACTCGATGTCTCTATTCTAATACACCCGCATCTGCGGCCATACAAGGAAATGAAAGCGATAAAGTATCGGCTCGGGGACTCGGAGTACGAGGATGTATTTAGTCTCTCTGCGGGGAGGCAAATCCAGATTAATGACATTCTTCGTAAATCACACAATTGCTGGATGGAGACTTCGTATTTATTGCTACAAGGATTCAATCTTCGCTGATGAATCGTCGCCGTGATGTGCCGGATCCAGATCTTCCCGGATGATATATCTCTTTATATCGCCTAGGCACCCGGGGGGTAGTCTACACTCAAATCTACAGCTCAAAGCAATATCCTGTTTTGTATTATTACTCGAATGACGTTCGGTTTTATAAAGTATTTCCTCCCATAACAACTCTGATTGGTCGGTGGACTATACAGCAGACTATACAGAAAACTCAACAAAAGTCAAACCAGTTAAGTTTGGCCTTTGGCCTTCCCTTCAGTCTTGGCCAGTTGTACTGGCTCTTCTGGAGTGGAATGGCTTCCTCTGATGTCACTGCACACTGTGAGCTTCTCACCATGTGCATTAGAAGCTGCAGCAAGTCAGAGAGAGCTCCGCCTCTTTTCATGGCTGGAGGACACCCAGCATCATCTAGAGCAGTGTTTCTATCCTCAGACGTCCTCTTCCTCCTTAAAGTCCATCAAGGTATAGTCTCTGAGCAGACTGAGGATCAGTCTGCGGCAGTCCTCAATGGACATCCTGTCCCGCTGGTGGATGAGGCGCTTCCTGGCGCACCATAAAGCGTCCTTAAAACAACACAGCACCCGCCAGACGCTGTCAATGTCCTCCAGAGAAAAAGTTCCACAGAAAAGTCCATTCAACACCCCAAAGTGTGTGATGGCTGTCTGTGGCACAAAGTCCTTGAGTTCAGGTTCCAAGGCCCTCAACAGGTCCTGAGCAAAAGAGCACTCCCAGAAAACGTGATGAGCCGTTTCCTCGTGGATGATGCAGAAGGGGCAGTGTCTGTATCTGCTCAGGTTCCTGGCATGCATAAATGTCCTGAGAGGCAACCCCCCTTGGATTTCCATCCATGCCAGGTCCTTGTGCCTGTTGGTGAGGATGTTTGAAGAAACATTCCTCCAGACCACCTTGCAGGTGTCTGAAGGCAGGCCTGGAACCGACTCCAAAATGTCACTTGCTCTGATGAGCTTGTAAATGATCTTTGGCTTCCACAAGTCAGGCTTGACTCCCTGTAGCCCCTGCTCCTTGATAAACTTGAAGGTATCCAGGTAGTACCAAGGGGTGTCCCAGTTGTAGGGGATGGAACTGTCCCAATTGTCCCATCCTTCTCGGCCTTTTGGCTAAGATCATGTGTAGTATCTGTTCTTATCAGTGTCCAGTAGGGGTGCTCCACCATCATTCCTGCTTGCGGGGATGATTGGTTGTATAGTACCCCTGCTGGTAGGATGGGGGTCCTGATGGTTAGTACCGGCTGGAACAGAAACCGAGGCGCCCACAGGCTGCTGGGGCCCGGGAGTAATTCCCCCTGGAAAACCGGAGGGGCCCAGTTCCTCCTGGTTTGAATGCATCTACCTTGTCTGGCCAGGGGCCGGGAAAGCAGTGCCCCCTGAGAGTGGTCGCCTCAGGGGTGCTCTTAGTAACACTTGGGTGTGGGACCCCAATGTGTGAAACGGCACATGGTCACTGTTTCTAACACTTTTCCTGCACTGCACCTTTTAGGGCTAGGCCTTTTGGCTAAGTCCTGGGCAATTTTTGCTATGGCCTCAGGGCCTGGCCAGTGCACAATTGCGTGGCCACTTATTTACTTATTTTCTCCTCACGTTTGTCACTTTTCATGTATGTGTGTGTTTTCTTTCTCAGGGATGGTAGGGTGTGGGTCCTCGGGCCTACCCTGAAGTCTAGGGGGAGGATGTATGGCCTTTTGGTTCCTTCCTCCCCTGTCCCTAGGGGGTTTTCTCTCCGGGAGAGCCCCCTTACCAAGTACTTGGTGGCTGGCTTCGGCTGGCCACAAGGAACGGGGTCCGCCAGGCCTTTTGGCTAGGAGGACCACACGGGAACCTTAGTCCCTGTCAGGAACTTTCTGCCCCGGGGGATCGGGGTAGAGGTCCTACCCCTTCGGGGGATGGACAAAGCTCACCCCTAAGTGCACTTTTTTGTGTTGGTTTTGCACTAGCATGTTTTTTGTCCACTTACTGGTTTTCGTTTCTCGCACTTCCGCGGACTTTAAAAAAAAATAGCAACTGGTAGGAAAGTAGTATGCAAATTAAGGTGACTATGATCCTTTGCAATTGGATCTCTAATGTCCAACAGCAAAAGGAGTATGGCATATGGGGAAAAAAAGAGAAAAGTTTTTTGGTTAAGGTGTACTTGGTCTTGGCCATAGGTAACAATTGGTGTCGCTTCTCTGCCTTTCGGCTCAGATCATGTGTAGTATCTGTTGTTATCAGTGTCCAGTAGGGGCGCTCCGCCATTATTCTTGCCTCTTGGATTTTTGGCTGTATAGTACCCCTGCTGGTATAATGGGGGTTCCGAAGGCTAGTAGCGGCTGGAACAGAAACCATGGTGCCCACAGGAGTAACTCCCCCAGGAAAACTGGAGGGGCCCAGTTCCTCCAATGGTTTCAAATGGATCTACCTTGTCTGGCCAGGGGCCGGGGAGGCAGAGTCTGTGGAATAATGCCCCCTGAGTGGTCGCCTCAGGGGTGCTCTTAGTAGCATATGGTCACTGTTCCAAACACTTTTCCTGCACTGCGCTAGGCTAGGCCTTTTGGCTAAGTCCAGGGCAATTTTTATGCTACAGGCCTCAGAGCCTATCCAGTGCACAATTGCAGGGCCACTTTTTAATTTTTTAGTCTTTATTTTTCTCCCACGTTTGAGAAACTTTCACTTATGTGTGTGTGTTTTTTTTTTCTCATGGATGGTAGGGTGTGGGTCCTGCCCTGAAGTCTAGGGGGAGGATGTGTGGTCTTTTGGTTTCTTCCTGTTTCTGGGGGGGGGGGTCTTTCTTCGGGAGAGCCCCCTGACCTAGTACTTGGTGGTCATCTTTGGTTAGCCACAAGAAAAGGGGTCCGCCAAGGCAGACCATGTGGAAACCTCAGTCCCTGTCAGGAGCCTTGTGCCCCGGGGGATCAGGGTAGAGGTTCTTCTTTGGGGTGGACTAAAGCACACCCCTAAGTGCACTTGTTTGTGTTGGTGTTTTGCACTTGCACGTTTTTTGTTCACGTACGGGTTTTTCATTTTTTTCACACTTTTGTGGACTAGGAAAAAAAAAAAAAAATTTTCTATTGAGCAGACACAGGCATTATTCAGGAGGAAACCGCTCAGCACGTTTTCTGGGAGTGCCCCATTGCTCAAGACCTGTTGAGGGAACCAGAACTCAAGGACGTTGTGCCACAGACAGCCATCACACACTTCAGTGTGTTGAACAGTATTTTGTGTGGGACTTTTACCCTGGAGGACATTGGTGGCACCTTTTGGGGTGTCTGTGTTCTTTCAAGGTGGTGCACCAGGAAGCACCTCATCCACCAGTGGGAGAGGATGTCCACTGAGGACTGTCACAGACTGGTCTTCTCAGAGACTATAACTTGATGGACTTTAAGGAGGAAGTGGACGTCTGAAGCTTGTCCTTTCAATAAAGCTTCAACTTTCCCCTCACTCTACCCTCCTCCCTCCTTCCTACCCCCCATCACACCCGATGCTTATTTCACTTGTTTTTGTACAGTGGAGAACAGGGCCGGACTGACAACTCATGAGGCCCCTGGGCAATAGGGGATCATGGGGCCCCTGTGTCTTCACCCACGCCCAAACCACACCCAAAAAAGCCTATGAAAGGTACCAGGGGCATCTCATGGGGCCCCCTACTGACCCTGTGCCCTCGGGCAGTGCCCAAGTGCCCGAATGGTCAGTCCAGCCCTGGTCGGTCGGGAATGTTTTGCATGCTAGAGTTTACACCCTGTAGGATGTGTGGAACAGGGGTTTAACTCAGGAGTTGCACATTTGACGTGGCGCCTAGGTACTCTGCTGGAACCGTGGGGGGGGGGGGCACAATCAGTCTTGGGGTAAGCGGCGTCATGCATGATGTGATGGTTCGGGGAATGTTTTGCACCACACACCACGTTAGGCATCATAGCGCTGCGTGAATGTATTTATTGTATGATTGGAGCTGTATTGAACGGTTTGTGTTCCAGCTGGTACTAGCCTTCAGGGACCCTATCATACCAGCAGGGGTACTATACAGTAGATTAATGCAGTACAGGGTGGGATGTACCCCCATTAAGTATCTTGTTTTTTTATACTTATGTAAAAAAAAAAGTATATTTTTTAACAAAAAAAACCTTCTCAACCTTTATTTCAGTCAAGGCACCCTTTAAAATTATGGACAGTCCCGAGTCACCCTTTAAAATTATAGACAGTCCCGAGTCACCCTTTAAAATTATGGACAGTCCCGAGTCACCCTTTAAAAGTATAGACAGTCCCGAGTCACCCTTTAAAATTATGGACAGTCCCGAGTCACCCTTTAAAATTATGGACAGTCCCGAGTCACCCTTTAAAATTATAGACAGTCTTGAGGCACCCCATTGTAAAATGTAAAAAAAAATATTCTAATTGGAGGTGATTTATGCTTTCAAATCAAATACACTTTGGCACACTGGTACTGACTAGTATTCCAGTGTTTCTCCTCTCCCTCAGTTTTTCTCCATCACTGAGCTAATGTGACCCCACCCCCTGATGGAGAGGGGCGGGGGAGGGTCAAACTAGGCAGCTGACATCCTTCTTACCAACTGATAATGTCATTGGTTGTCAGGATGCCAGTGGCTAGAAGGTCATAATGCTGCACAATAAAAACCTTTGGCTTTGTGTAACTAAAAGGCAAGCTTGTTCCACCCCCTGGTTTGTATAGAAGTTTTGGCCAATTTTTAGACATTTTCAAACCTCAAGGTACACATAGGCATCAAGCACACCTGAAGAAACCTCAAGGCACCCCTGAAGAAACCTCAAGGCACCCCTGAAGAAACCTCTAGGCACCCCTGAAGAAACCTCTAGGCACCCCTGAAGAAACCTCAAGGCACCCCTGAAGAAACCTCTAGGCACCCCTGAAGAAACCTCTAGGCACCCCTGAAGAAACCTCAAGGCACCCCTGAAGAAACCTCTAGGCACCCCTGAAGAAACCTCAAGGCACCCCTGAAGAAACCTTAAGGCACCCCGGGGCGTCTGGGCATCCTGGTCGAGAAAAGCTGATCTAGAGCAGCCTTTCTCAACCTTTTCTCAACCCTTGAAATGGCTTTCCAGTCTCAAGGAACCCCGGCTAAAAATGACTACATCTACAACTCATGATGGTCAGTTGAAAGAATGCTCCTTACACTGGTGGTAACCCCTTACAGAAAACTAAAGAGATCAATGGTGTCATTGGGAACTTATCTGAGAGGGAGCATTTGCTCTTTGCCCAAGGAACCCCGAGCAACCTCTGGAGGAAACCTAGTTGAGAACCCATGATCTAGAACTTTCCTCCCCAGCCTGACAGTCCCTGACTTGCTGCAACTTCTAATGTACATTGTGAGAAGCTCACAGTGTGCCGTGAAATCAGAGCAAGCCGTTTCAGTCCAGAAGAGTAGTCGGTACAACTGTGCAAGACTGGAGGGGAGGTTGACTTCCCAGTACAAGCGATTCTTGTTCTTTATGCAGATTTAAAGCTGCTGGAACACAAACGCCCTTCGGCATCAAATGTACAAAGTGTATTTTTTGGTTGCCTCCTGCCAGTCCTGAACAGGAATTCCGCAGCCCGGTCTAGTTGTTCGCAGTTTCTATTTCTGCACGGTTTGCTGTACAGATTTCCTCTCGCCCCTACCCATAGGTCTGTATGCTGGGGGGATGTGTGTCCTTTGTCATATATATATATATACATACATATACAAGGACTGGACTGATGGACAATGAAGTCCTTATCTCCACCCACGGCGGAGGATTTCCTGAGCCCCAGTAAACCCTACTACACATCATCAGAAAATCGTACGAAAAATCCCGCTTTCAAAGCGATCGTATGATAATCCGATTATTAGTACACAGCTTTCATCTGAAATGTTTTGAAGGGAGAAACACAAAAAATGTTATTGTACGATTTTTGTTTCATCTGTGCAGTTTTCGGCCAAAAATACAAGAGAATCCGTGACACCACTTCCCAATCTTCTCTGTTCTACGAGAATTTCCGTAACTTTAGTAACTTCTTCACTTTTGATATGAAACCAGCAGGCATTCATCCGATATTGTCATCGTGTGTACGGGGTTTACAAGGAGACGGATTAACGACAGATTATCCCGGATGACTCTCTTATCAATAACATAAATGATGTAATAATAACAGGAGCAGGGGCGGACTGACCATTTGGAAACTCGGGCACTGCCTGAGGGCCCGGGGTCAGTAGGGGGCCCCATGAGATGCCCCTGGTAGCTTTTTCATAGGCTTTTTTGAGTATGGGCAAGGACACCGGGGCCCCATGATCCCCTATTGCCCAGGGGCCCAATGAGTTGTCAGTCCGCCCCTGAACAGGAGCGACCCTGGAAACAAAGACGAGTTGTGTCTGGAGGGATCGAGTTGTGTCGGGAGGGATCGGCTTCGGGAGGCTGGAGCTGCCTGTAAAAGGAGGTTCTCCGACTACAAGACATCTATAAACTCCAGGCAAAGTGTTCTTAGATGGAGCGGGGGAAGGGTATTATCTCCATCAGGTTTTATCTCCCATTGGGGAAATACCCCCTCACTTCCTGTCCTGGAGACACAACAGGATTTGAGAGCGAATGTCGTTTTATCTATTTGTTTTCTATACATTGAGCGCTAATATCTTTTTATCTCTTGTATTATCTATCTTCCCATCCATCCAATATTTCTCTATCTCTATCTATCTATTATCTATCTATTATCTATCTATCTATCTATCTATCTATCTATCTATCTATTATCTATCTATCTATCTATTATCTATCTATCTATCTATTATCTATTATCTATCTAT
>NW_028318620.1:342500-427500 GCF_062004578.1 Staurois parvus
GACATTCTTCCCACTGACCACCAATGTAAGGGGCATTCTTCCCACTGATCACCAATGTAAGGGACATTCTTCCCACTGACCACCAATGTAAGGAGCATTCTTCCCACTGACCCCCAATGTAAGGGACATTCTTCCCACTGATCACCAATGTAAGGAGCATTCTTCCCACTGATCCCCAATGTAAGGGACATTCTTCCCACTGATCCCCAATGTAAGGAGCATTCTTCCCACTGATCACCAATGTAAGGGACATTCTTCCCACTGACCCCCAATGTAAGGGACATTCTTCCCACTGACCCCCAATGTAAGGGACATTCTTCCCACTGACCCCCAATGTAAGGGACATTCTTCCCACTGACCCCCAATGTAAGGGACATTCTTCCCACTGACCCCCAATGTAAGGGACATTCTTCCCACTGATCACCAATGTAAGGGACATTCTTCCCACTGACCACCAATGTAAGGGACATTCTTCCCACTGACCACCAATGTAAGGGACATTCTTCCCACTGACCCCCAATGTAAGGTGCACTCTTCCCACTGATCACCAATGTAAGGGACATTCTTCCCACTGACCACCAATGTAAGGGGCATTCTTCCCACTGATCACCAATGTAAGGGACATTCTTCCCACTGACCTCCAATGTAAGGAGCATTCTTCCCACTGACCCCCAATGTAAGGGACATTCTTCCCACTGATCACCAATGTAAGGGACATTCTTCCCACTGATCCCCAATGTAAGGGACATTCTTCCCACTGATCCCCAATGTAAGGTGCACTCTTCCCACTGTCCATCATGACATTGTACCATGAGCTCTAGATTTAGTAATTAGTAGTAGTGGTTTCAAATCATTTCAAGGGTTCCTTCTGTTTTAAAAAGGTTGAGAAACGCTGACCTGGAGTGTCACTAGTGCAGCACTGGAGACTTTGCACACTTCGCTGTCTGTGTACATTGTTACTGGTCAGTAACCCTCTAAGCAGTGCAGCCAGGACCGGATTTCTGGGACTACACATCAAAAAACAAGTCATCAATGACAGCTCCCATATTTCTTTGGTGCCAGGTTCACTTTGATGTCCTCAAAGCGGCAAAGTTCTGGCTCTTGAATGTACAGTTTCCACCAGCCACATAATACTAGGGCTGAGGAATTTCACGGGATATTACACACATGCCCGCACTCAGCTGCGTTTATGGTTTTGGCCTGAAGTCGTACATTCTGCAGATGGCTGAGACTTGGAAGGGGAGCTTGTGTTGTGCAGACTAACAGCCAAAAACTGAACGTACACAAATTATACAACACAGAGTGAGTATGAAAGGTCATTACATAACCTGGCTTGTATATAACAGGGTGATCCCCCCCCCCCCCCGGGTCTGCCGTGCTATGGACACCAGCTGTAAACAGATCACAAACGCTCAGATATTCGTAGCGCCCCTCAGTGAGCCTCATTCAGCCTTTGGCTGTGTCTGGGACTGGTGTAAAACAATCTGCAACGTAAGTGATTTGTGGAAAAACGACACGAATGGTATTCCCTGTATGTTTGGTTTTGTAGTAAGTACGCTCAGCGCAGATGATGTCAGTCCAAAGCAACGCAGAACAGAGATCCTGACTGCAACATGGAGCAATGATTGTGATCCTGATGTGAAAGTGGAACTTTACTCCGAAAATGAAGTCCTGGTAGATCACTTCAGTCCGGCCCCCTTTTACAGGTATACTTACAGTTGCAAGAAAAAGTATGTGAACCCCTTGGGATTACGTGGAGTTTTGCATGAATTGGGCATAAAATGTGCTCTGCACGTCATCTAAGTCACAACAATAGAAGAACACAGTCTGCTGAACATAATACTACACAAACATTAGATGTTGCCATGGTTTAATTGCACATAACATGTAAACATTCACAGTGCAGGGAGGACAAAGTATGTGAACCTTTGGATTTAATAACTGGTTGACCCTCCTTTGGCAGCAATAACCTCAACCAAACGTTTCCTGTAGTTGCAGATCAGACCTGCACAACGATCTGGAGTCATTTTGGACCACTCCTCTTCACAAAACTGTTTCAGTGTAGCAATATTCTTGGGATGTCTGATGTGAATCGCTCTCTTATGGTCATACCGCAGCATTTCAATGGGGTTGAGGTCAGGACTCTGACTGGGCCACTCCAGAAGGCGTATTCTGTGCTGTTGCAGCCATTGTTTTGTTGAATGACTTGTATGCTTTGGGTCATTGGGTCATGTTTGTGTAGTATTATGCTCAGCAGACTGCGTTCTTCTATTGTTGTGACTTACTTGACGTTCAGAACACATTTTATGCCCAATTCATGCTAAACTCCACGTAATCCCAAGGGGTTCACGTACTTTTTCTTGCAACTGTATGTAAAACATTAGAAAATAAGTGCCTTTACTGCTTAAACTCCAGGAATACATGGTCACACCCTGCTCTGCACATGCTCAGTCGCTTTCTATTTTTCAACATTGTGCCAAAAATACAGTAAATTGGAGGTAATTGCAAGCGCAAAAGAGCATATAAGCAGCTAGCATATACAAGGTAAAACCTCTGCACCTCTGGTAACGTCTGGCACTGCTGGTAACTTCTGGCACTGCTGGTAACTTCTGGCACTGCTGGTAACTTCAGGTGCTGAGAGCCAGTAAAACTATGCACTTACCAGAAGCGCATATTAAATGCGCAAAACAGCTATATGCTTAATAGGGTCATCTAGGTCTGGTCTAGGGCTGCGGGGTCATCAGGCTCAATGTGGACACATGGGAACAAAGGTTAACCCCTTTGACAACATGCTGGTGCACGAAACGCGTTAGAGAGGAGCCAACCGGAGTGACGTCACGCGGCACACGGCCGGCTGCCATTTTTATTTACCTTTTTCATAACCACATGTGAGTTTACTCTATTTACCTGGAGTTTTCGCCTATCATTAATAAAAACATACTACACTATTGGAACCTATTTGTTCTTTGGCTTGGTCATTATGAGCCCTATAAGGTGGAACCATATCTGGATCTGGAATAATACCTTGGAGCTGTTTCTGATGGGTATGTGAGCGGAGTGTGACCCTTGTGTGTGAGCATCATCATCCCATGTGTCCACATTGAGCTTGATGACCCCGCAGCCCTAGACCAGACCTAGATGACCCTATTAAGGATATACCTGTTTTGCGCATTCAACCACCTCCTGTCCGGCCGTTGTATATAAACGGCCGAACGGTGGCACTGCAGAGTCGGGTGGCCGTTTATATACGCTGCTTGTGCGCGCTCCATGGGTTCCTTTGGACACAGTGAAACACTGATCGTCGGACAGGACCTCTGTACGAGGTCCCGATCATGTGATCACTGATTGGCCAATCAGTGATCACAAGCAGAGTAGTAAGCAAGATGTCACGTGACATCATTGCTTACTACGTGTGAAATCTGTGAATGCTCACAAAGGTCACATGGTACAAGGCTATTCATAACAGCCTTGTACCATGTGACAAGCTGTGACCAATCACAGCTCACTCAGTAGTTCCCAATGGCTGCAAGAATGCAGACAGAGAGAAAGAGAAATGATTGCTTTTACATCCTATATAAGTATAAAAGCAATCAGTGTTAAAAAAAAAAATCATCACCCCCCACAAGTAGTACAGTGTCACCATGGTGACACTGTACTGCTAGGGTGACAGTATAACAAAAATAATATAGAAAAAAATAAAAATGTAAAAAAATGTTTAAAAATTATAATTTTTTGGTTATAAACTAATTTGGCTTATTTATTTATTTATTTATTTTTTTACTAAAAAGATAACGGAATAAATTTTGGCCAGGATTTATGATGAAATATTATTTGCAAAATTTTATAAGAAAAACACTTTTTTCAAAATTTTTGGACTTTTTCATTTACATAGCAAAAAATATAAAAATAATAAATACCACCAAAATAAAGCTTTATCTGTCTCAAAATAATGGTAAAAAATTCATATGGGTACAGTGTTGCATGACCGCGCAATTGTCATTCAAAGTGTGATAGCGCTGAAAGCTGAAAATTGGCCTGGACAGGAAGTGGATGAAAGTGTCCGGACTGGAAAGGGGTGAAAGCGTCCGGACTGGAAGGGGGTGAAAGCGTCCGGACTGGAAGGGGGTGAAAGTGTCCGGACTGGAAGGAGGTGAAAGTGTCCGGACTGGAAGGGGGGGTGAAAGTGTCCGGACTGGAAGGGGGGGTGAAAGTGTCCGGACTGGAAGGGGGGGTGAAAGTGTCCGGACTGGAAGGGGGTGAAAGTGTCCGGACTGGAAGGGGGGGTGAAAGTGTCCGGACTGGAAGGGGGGGTGAAAGTGTCCAGACTGGATGGGGGTGAAAGTGTCCGGACTGGAAGGGGGGGTGAAAGTGTCCAGACTGGAAGGGGGGGATAAGTGTCCGGACTGGAAAGGGGTGAAAGTGTCCGGACTGGAAGGGGGTGAAAGTGTCCGGACTGGAAGGGGGTGAAAGTGTCCGGACTGGAAGGGGGTGAAAGTGTCCGGACTGGAAGGGGGGGAAGTGTCCGGACTGGAAGGGGGTGGAAAGTGTCCGGACTGGAAGGGGGTGGAAAGTGTCCGGACTGGAAGGGGGTGGAAAGTGTCCGGACTGGAAGGGGGGGAAAGTGTCCGGACTGGAAGGGGGTGAAAGTGTCCGGACTGGAAGGGGTTAATATGCGCTTCTGGTAAGTGCATAGTTTTACTGGCTCTCGGCCCCTGAAGTTACCAGCACGGAGCACAGATCACCCCATTTATGGATCGTTATATCTGTTGATTGGACTATTCACATCTGTCACCCAACTATATGCCTTTTGTCATATTGAACCGTCATTATAAGACGTAACCATCACTTCACCATTTATGCGCCTCAGCAGCGCTCACTCTATATGTATATATTTGTATTAATACTATCATTGTGTATCATATGTTACTATTTAGCGCTGCATATTTATTACTTTTTATTGTGCCAAAAATGTTGAGGTTGATCTGCTGACAGCCTAAAGATTTAATGCTGCTCAGAGGCTCTGGGCTTCAGCCAAATGTCCGCCTCCGGTAAGAAGAAACAGGACCAATGCTGGAGGCAATTTACAGCACACACTCATTTTGGTAGCACAATTATTAAAGTGGAATGTACCCCGTTTCCCCAAAAATAAGACCTAGTTGTGATCAGGGCTTTTTTTCAATCGGAATGCAGTTCTCCCACCTCCAGCGCTGGTCCAATTAGTAAAAGTTTCTTTCAGCCGATGTCCGAGTCGCATGTTTGTGCGATGTCTCAGCTGCTTCCCATCACAGATGCATTCCCATTCTTATATCAATGGCCACAGTTCCCATCACAGTCCCCCAATTCACATCAATTTCCCATTCACACTAGTGTCCACTGCCCCTTCACCCCCCCCCCCCAGCATTGCCTCCCTTATACATCACTCCCCCACAGCACTTGCCCCCCCCTTACATCACCCCCCTCCTTAATGAGATCTCCACCCCCCTACAGCACTGCCCTCCTTTACATCAGGCCCCACAGCACTGCCCCCTTTCGCATCACATCTTACCTCCCCCCCATCAGCACTTTTCCCCTTTCACATCACCCCCCCAGCATTGCCTCTCTTATACATCACCCCCCCACAGCACTGCCCCCCCCCCACTTTACATCACCCCCTCACCAGCACTGCCCCCCCCACATCACCCCCCTCTTTAATCAGATCTCTGCCCCCCAGCAGCACTTTCCCCCTTTCACATCACCCCCCCCCCTTCTCCCAGCATTGCCTCCCTTATGCATCACTCCCCCCCAGCACTTGCCCCCCCCTCACATCACCCCCTCTTTAATCAGATCTACGCCCTCCGCCTCAAAGCACTGCCCTTTTACATCAGGCCCCACAGCACTGCCCCTTTCGCATCACATTTTACCTCCCCCCACCAGCACTTACCCCCTTTTACATTACACCCCCCCAGCATTGCCTCTCTTATACATCACTTCCCCACAGCACTTCCCCACCTTTACATCACCCCCCCACCAGCACTGCCCCCCCTCACATCACCCCCTCTTTAATGAGATATCTCCCCCCCCCCAGCACTGCCCTCCTTTACATCAGGCCCCACAGCACTGCCCCCCTTCACATCACATGTTACCTCCCGCCTATCAGCACTTTCCCCCTTTCACATCACCCCCCCCCCCCCAGCATTGCCTCTCTTATACATCACCCCCCCCCACAGCACTACCCTCCTTTACATCAGGCCCCATAGCACTGCCCCCTTCGCATCACATCTTACCTCCCCCCACTAGCACTTTCCCCCTTTCACATCACCCCCCCCCCCAGCATTGCTTCCCTTATGCATCACTCCCCCACAGCACTTGCTCCCCCCCCCAGGACTGCCCCCCCCTCACATCATCCCCCTCTTTAATCAGATCTCCGCCCCCCCCCCAAAGCACTGCCCTCTTTTACATCAGGCCCCACAGCACTGCCCCCCTTCGCATCACATCTTACCCCCCCCCCCACACCAGCACTTTCCCCCTTTCACACCCCCCCCCCCCACACACACAGCAGTGCTCCTATTTACATTTCCCCTCACAGCACTTGCCCCCCTTCACATCATCCTCCCTCCCACAATAATGTGCTCTCCCCCCCCCCCCCCCACACACACAGCATTGCCCCCAATTTCATTTATTTTTTTACCATTTGTGTAAGAGAAATGAACAAAACAGGAAATTGTTGTTGCAGTGAGTTAAGTTGGGCTTTAAGTTGCAGTCGGTGACTTTGCCTAGGCAGGGGCCAACCTGTGGAACTGTACAGGCACCAGGATTTGCATGATCGTGTCATCTCAGATCAGGAAGTGTATGGTGACCCTGGACGATACCTGAAGAAACTTGGCGCTTTCCTTCTGGAGAGTGTGTGAAGGCATTGCCAGGGGGAATACTGTGATCTCTGTGAGAGGTACAGACCGTTCAAGATTCCACATCTGCATTTTAAGTGATAGAACGTGTTCTACAGTAGAAAGTTCTGTAACCTTCGTATAACAGAAATTGTAAGAGACAGCCAGGCCAGGAATTTTAAATTGAGGTATGTAAATCAAAGGTTAGGCATCCAGTAGTCTGACAGGAACAAATAATATGTTTGTGTGCTCCAGATCCCCACACACGGATTTCATCAGGAATTCTTTGGAAAAGCACGATTCACCCTTCACCTGCACAAAGCGCTGGGAAGACACACGGACAACAACTACAGAGGGGACTATAGGTGCCCACCCTCACCTCAATGTGGAAGGAAAAGGATGAGGTCCGTTTTATAGTGCATTAAGAGGAACTCCAGGGAAAAAACTTTATCAAACAGCACAAGTCATGTAATTACCTGCAATGAGGAGTATACAATCACAAAAAGGCCGGGGAACCAGGAAGATAGAGAAGCAAGCACATGACAGGATCTCCCTTCTTCCATTCATGCACCTCCAAGCTTTTGGAAACAGTTTGAGAAAGGCCCTTTTCTGTTCTAACATGACTGTGCTAGCCAGCTCGATGAAGGCATGGTTTGACCAGTTTGGTAAGGAGACTTTCACAGAGCCCTGACCTCAACCCTACTGAATACCTATAGGATAGACTGGAAAAAACAGATTGTGGGCCAGGTCTTCTCATGTAAGTTCAGATCCTGGCCTCAACCCTACTGAACACCGATGGGATAAATTGGAAATCGGATTGTGCGCTAGGTCTTCCTCTCCAATATCAGTACCTGACCACAACCCTACTGAACATCTACGGGATAGATTGGAAAACAATTTGTTGGCCAGGTCTTCTTATCTGACATCAGTACCTGATCTCAACTCTACTGAACACCTCTGGGATAAATTGAAAATCAGATTGAAGGGGCAAAACGATTTATCCAAAATTAGTACCCAACATCAACCCTTCTGAACACCTTTGGGATGGATTGGAAAACAGATTGTGGGCCTGGTCTTCCTGTCCAACAGTATCAGTATTTGACGTCAACCCTACTGAACACATTTGGGATGGACTGAAAAGCAGATTTTGTGCCCGGTCTTCTTGTGCAACATCAGTATTTGACGTCAACCCTACTGAACACATTTGGGATCGACTGAAAAGCAGATTTTGTGCCCGTTCTTCTTGTGCAACATCAGTATTTGACGTCAACCCTACTGAACACATTTGGGATCGACTGAAAAGCAGATTGTGGGCCAGGTCTTCTTATCCAACATCAGTACCTGACCTCAACCATACAGAAAACTTTTGGGATGGATTGGAAATCAGCTTATGGGCCAGGTCTTCTCATTCAACATCAATACCTGACCTGAACTCTACTGAACACCTTTGGGATGAATTGAAAATCAAATTGAGGGCCAGGTTGACTTATCCAACATCACTGACTGACCTCAATCCTACTGAACACCATTGGGATGGATTGGAAATCAGATTTTAGGCCAGGTCTTCTTATCCAACATCAGAACCTGACCTTAACTCTACGGAACACCTTTGGGATGGATTGGAAATCAGATTTTAGGCCAGGTCTTCTTATCTAACATCAGAACCTGACCTTAACTCTACGGAACACCTTTGGGATGGACTGAAAATCATATTGAGGGCCAGGTCATCTTATCCAACATTAGTACCCAACATCAACCCCACTGAACACCTTTGGGATTAACTGAAAATCAGATTGTGGGTCAGTTCGATATATCCCACATTAGTACCTGACATCAACCCCACTGAACATCTCTGAGATGGATTGGAATACTAGTTGTGAGCCAGGTTTTCTTAGCCAAGATCAGTACCTGACCTCAACCCTACTGAACACCTTTGGGATGATCAATTGTGAGCCAGGTCTTCTACATCAGTACTTGACCTCACAAATGATATTTTAGCTGAATGTGCACCAATTCCTACAGACACACTACAAAATCTTGTGAAAAGCCTTCCCAGGAGAGTGGAGATTGTTATAGCTTCAAAACCATATGGTCATAATGGAAAATTGTAATGTTCATGGTTTTGCAATGGGATATTCAACATGCTCATATAAGTGTGTTTGGTAAGGTGTTCACAAATTTCTGGTCATATATATTATCAAATGTCTACAAACATTCAACCATATGAATATTATGTCCTTTTCATTGCTTCATACTTTTTAAGTAAATGAAGCAGCTTTCCCAGAATGAGGCGCACACCTTCTCTAGGATGTCTATCACACGTACACCTCTTATTCCTAAACATGGGAAATAGCTTTATGTAAGAATTATAGATCCAAAGGGATAATTATCCCACTAAGGTTGTATTTAATGGCAAAATGAATACATAATGATCTATGCGCAGGCTGAATGGTTTGCCCGCACACTGGCCATGGATTCCAGCAAGCCTAGCACTGCTCCGGATTTGGTGCCATTGGTGGTTTTGGCAGATCTTCCTACTGCAGGCTCACCAGCTTGGGAAGAAGACGCTACCCCCTAGAGCAGTGGTTCTCAACCTTCCTAATGCCGTGACCCTTTAATACAGTTCCTCATGTTGTGGTGACCCCCAACCATAAAATTATTTACCCAGTAATTATAATTCATGAGTATCGTTTTACCTCCAATACTGCTGCTTTCAACACAGTAGCTGCTTTTAACAGAGTAGCTGCTTTCAACACAGCAGCTGCTTTCTACACAGTAGCTGCTCTTTACACATCGGAAATGTGTTTTCTGATGGTCTTAGGGGACCCCTGTGAAAAGGTCGTTCGACCCCCAAAGGGGTCGCAACCCACAGGTTGGGAACCACTGCCCTAGAGCCTATCTGATGGTGCAGCGAGTAATCCTGTCCTAGATTCTGAATCCTGCCTTGCAGACTCCCTTGCTCCAGACCCTGCACCCACACTGGCAGATATAATAAAAGTGATTACATCCTGTAAAAGCTCATTGACCAGTCTTAATCACGGCTTTGATGGCATGCGGGAAGATAGAACATTAATCCGACAGGACCTGTGCAACTTTAAAGAAAGGGTCTCAGCAGTGGAGGAGCATATCAGTACTTTAGAGGATTCTGTCCATCCTATAATTCAACTATATCACAGAAAACTTGCCACACGATTCCCGCTTGGAGGATCCAGAAAATCGGCTTTGCAGGAATAACTTTAGAATAGTGGTCCTGAGCGAGCAGTGGGAAAGGCATCAGAGGATATTACTGAACAGTGGCTCAAAACAACATTTGGAGCCGAGAGTTTTACACCTCTGTTCACTGTGGCGCGGTCACATAGGGTCCCTACTAGACCACCTCCTGCTGGGGCGGCCCCTAGAACTATCCTACTCTGAATAATGAATTATAGAGATATTCTTCAGAAAGCTTGGCAACAGGTGGATATAAAGATGGATGGCTCCAGGATCTTCTTCTTCCCAGACTTCTCCGCGAAGGTGAAGCGCCAACAGGTGTTCCAATGTCAAATGATGGCTGCGTCAGTTGGATCTCACCTATTCTATGCAAGATTATAGGAAGTTGCTCTACGCACTATCCACTTTCTGCAGCCGCCCAGTGGTTGGACATTCATGAGTGACCACGCCGTTCTACTACTCCAACCTGATCTCCTGTGTCACAGGGTTCATTACAGTGCGATTCAGCTTTGTGCAGGCTGGGAGGTGAAAGGACAGTCTTTCATCAAACAAGAGCTTGAGCTGATATTAGCCAAATCAGTGCACTTGCAACTCCGTTTGTTTTCATCAAATATGAAAAATCAAACAGGAGTGGGGGGGGGGGGGGGATCCAGGCATCCATGAGAAATTTGGGTAGAGGCACACACTGTACTGTACACAGAGCTGCAGGTCTTACTTTGGAAGTCATGCGGTATGATCAGAGGCCCATACACCCCCTTAGAAGTCACATCTACTGTAGACTCTTTGATGTTAGAGGGGTACACTAAGTCCTGCAGGGAACACTAATTTGTGCAGACAGTAATGGAATGAGCTGGCCTTGAATAAAGGACATTGGAAATTCTATCAGTACTATGTTAACCCTCTTCTGTTAGAACTTCCATAACCGGCGCCCAACCGCATCAGAAGCTACAAGGAAAATAGAAACTAATCTAAATGTTCTGCTATGTTAGTTTTCAAGGTTTTTGACGCCAAAAAAGAAGAAACTGCATTCTCAAAAGCATCCCTGACTGTACAACATGCTCTAATACAGTGTTTCTCAACATTTTTTCAGTCAAAGCACCCTTTAAAATTTTGAACAGTTATTATTATACAGTATTTATATAGCGCCAACAGTTTGCTCAGCGCTGTACATTACAATGGGGGACAATACATGAGACAGTACAATAACAATACAGTGCGAAACACGAGGGGTTTGAGGTCCCTGCTCCTTGGAGCTTACAATCTAGGAGGGAGGGGATGGTGGTACGGGAGGAAAAGCTGTGGGGGATGGAGTGGTAGGAGGAGATCGGCAGTTAGCAGAGGGTGGGGTAGGCTTCCCTGAAGAGGTGGGTTTTTAGGGTGCCCCTACAGGAGGAAAGTGGGTGATAGTCTGATGGATTGGGGTAGGGAGTTCCAGAGGATGGGTGATGCCCTGGAGAAGTCCTGGAGGCAGGCATGGGAGGAGGAGATCAGGGAACTAGAGAGAAGGAGGTCTTGTGATGAGCGGAGAGTGCGTTTTGGGTGGTATTTGGATATCAGGTCGGTGATGTAGTTTGGGGCAGAATTATGGATAGCTTTGTACATCGGTGTTAGCAATTTGAATTTGATCCGTTGGGCAATCGGAAGCCAGTGGAGGGATTGGCAGAGGGGGGTGGAGGACACTGAGTGGAGGCCAGTGGAGGGATTGGCAGAGGGGGGTGGAGGACACTGAGCGGTTGGTAAGATGGATGAGTGTGGCTGCTGTATTCAGGATAGACTGAAGTGGGGATAGCCTGTGGTGCGGCAGGCCAGTGAGGAGGGAGTTGCAGTAATCGAGTCGTGATATGATGGGGGAGTGATTGTGCTGCTTAGTAGTTCCGAGGCACCCTTTAAAATTTTGGACAGTCTTGAGGCACCCCATTCCAAAATGTGAAAAAAAAAACTATGAAATCACCCTGTTCTAATTAACATAATTTAACAACCCCTTAATCAACAGAGAATTTTGTATTTTAGGAAATAGGGAGGTATGGCCCTCAAAATTTTTATTATGGTCCCTTGCAGAATCGTTTTACTTTTGTTTGCGTCTGATGTGCCTGCCATTGGATGGTCTCAAGGAATGGTGAAAATCTGTTGTATGCAAACAGAGTGCAAAGTATTCCAGTCGCCGCAATTAAAAATTTAGAGGAGATATGAGACTATTCCTAGGTAGCATTTATGATACACCTGTCTAATAAAAGCTATTCTTACAGGAAACTGCATGTCAGGGGAGGCAAGAGGACAGTAAAAAGCAGCAAATCTAAATACAGACAAAAGTTATTTTTATGCTCCATGCACACGGGGCGTATTAACCTCCTGGCGGTATTCCTGAGTGTAGCTCGGGGTAAAGTTTCAGCACCACAAGTGGTAACCCCCCCGAGCTACACTGGGGAATACACTGCAGTGTTGCTCCAAGATCCCTTCTGCACTTACCTTGTCCTGCGCTCCCGCGATGTCCCTCCTGCAGTGTCCCCGGCAATGTCCTCCGGCGGATGCCGGCATCTGTCTTCTGGGTTCCGTTCCCTGCGACGTCGGGACGTACGGGGGATGGTACTGGCGGGAATTTCAAAAATTTAAAAAAGTGACATTCACTAAAATCACATAGTATAACATTCCTGTATCAAACCATTTCACATACATTTTGTCCCGAGTGCTTTGTCCGGCGCCCTGCCTGCATTTTTACTGTTCTTTCTGCCTGGAAACTGAGAAACGTCCATGGCGTCCAAAAAGCGTCCCTTTAGGTCAGACGCGGTTTTAGACCGGCTAGAGGACAGCGATAGTAAATCAGAACCACTTGCAGAATTGAGTGATAATGATTGGTGGGGGAAATTCCTCATCAGACACTGAAAACAATTCTGCGACTTTGCTCAGCGATGTGCGAACTTGGCGCTCTATTTCACATTTCAGTGTTTTTGGTTTGATTATATTATTGAATTACATTTATTATTATATTATTATTTTTTATGATTAATTATATTATAATTTATCATTTCGTGTTTCAAAGTTTATCATCCCCGGGATGTTTACTAGACTCTTGTTCAGACAGATTTCAGTGAGTTATGCCTAAAAATTACAGGCCTACAATAAAAAAAACAACATATTTCCATTGTACATAATGTACCGCTGTGAGCACAGAAATACGGACATAATCAGACCGCTGGGGAGGTTAATAACGCTGGCAGCGTTAGCTGTGTAAAATCCTGTTAAAAATGCGAGTGTTTCAGGGGGTTTTTTTTTTTAAGCGTTTTGCATTAGCTTTTGCGTTTTTAGCGGGTTTTTTGTTTTTGCTAAAAAAAAAATGTCCAAAAAATGCCAGTTTGCTGCATTTTGGCGTTTTCACAGCTTAAAAAACCTCCTCTAGAAACCCACTAGTTCTGAGTTTTTTTTCCAGCCAAAAACCACTGATTACAGCCTGTGTGCATGAACACATAGAATAACATGCTGGGGGGGGGTTTACTGGCTGTAGAAAACATCACCAAAAGCCAAAAACTGTAAAAACGTGTGCATGAGGACTTAGAGTTACACCAGCAAACACTTGTGTGGCTCGGCTCTTATAGACCAGTCATTTCTCAATTCCGGGGTCGCAGACTTGTTCCATGGCAGAGACCAGAGTTCACTTCACAGCCACAGAAACGAACCATGGCATATGCATCTGGGTGATTGCTTCCAGCGCCACCTTCTCACAAAGGTGTTTTACAGCAAAAAAATTCCATGTCCATGGTGTGCTACAGCTAGCCTGTCCCTATTCACCAAAGGAATCAAAACAACTTCCTATCTTATCCTATGCAAGCGATACTGTCTACTCTGTGGCACATCACAAATGTGAGAGTAATCATAATAATGTAACACACGGGTGTCAAACTAGCGGCCTTCCAGTTGTTGCCAAACTGTAATTAACAGTTACAAGCATGACTCCCCTCACTGGACAGGCTCACTCATATTTATTTATTTCAGGTACTTATATAGCGCCGTCAATTTACGCCGCGCTTTACATATATATTGTACATTCACATCAGTCCCTAACCCGCAAGGGGTGTACAATCTAAGGTCCCTAACCCTCAAGGGGCATACAATCTAAGGTCCCTAACCCTCAAGGGGCGTACAGTCTAAGGTCCCTAACCCTCAAGGGGAGTACAATCTAAGGTCCCTAACCCTCAAGAGGCGTACAATCTAAGGTCCCTGACCCTCAAGGGGCGTACAATCTAAGGTCCCTAACCCTCAAGGGGTGTACAATCTAAGGTCCCTGACCCTCAAGGGGCGTACAATCTAAGGTCCCTAACCCTCAAGGGGCGTACAATCTAAGGTCCCTAACCCTCCAGGGACGTACAATCTAAGGTCCCTAACCCTCAAGGGACGTACAATCTAAGGTCCCTAACTCACATTCATACATACACATACTAGGGCCAATTTAGACAGGAGCCAATTCACCTGCCAGCATGTCTTTGAAGTGTGGGAGGAAACCGGAGTACCCGGAGGAAACCCACACAGGCACAGGGAGAACATGCAAACTCCAGGCAGGTGGCGCCGTGGTTGGGATTCGAACCAATGAGCCTAGTACTGCCAGGCGGATGTGCTAACCACTGAGCCAATATTCTGACCCCTTGCCAAGCCTCCTGTTGGGGATTGGTCAGAGTCTTTTGAATATGCAGATCAGCCACTTGAATATGCAGATCAGCCACTTGCATCCGCCCACTGCTTGTAGAACTCCAAAGTTCTAGGCAGGGGGAAGTCTCAGAGAGCTGACTCTGTAGAGCACGGGTGTCAAACTGGTGGCCCTCCAGCTGTTGCCAAACTACAAGTCCCATGAGGCACTGCAAGATTAACAGTTACAAGCATGACTCCCAAAGGCAGAGACATGATGGGACTTGTAGTTTCGCAACAGCTAGAGGGCCACCAGTTTGACACCCCTGATGTAACAAAAAAACCAAAAACTTCCAGGGAATGGAAAGCTCTGTGTCTGTGAATGCTCTGCCTGTTTGTGTCAGTTTTAGATCTAATTTCTGTTTAGCTCTCACCTGCACCAGGCCAAGAGAGGCAGGAATTGTGGGATATGCAGCTCCTTCACAGGAAGTGTTAGTCCTCACACTACAGACAGGGGTCATGAACTAACCTGTGCTGTGCCATGCATCATGTTTCTAGACAAACAGAAACTTCTAACCTAGCAGTCTGAAGGTTTAGGCTGTGTGCGCAAGTGACACCGTGACACCACATGATCAATGCATACCAATGCAATGCAGGTGATAACACAAGGTGCAGGTAGGAATGTCTATAATGACTTTTAAGGTGACAGCCACCACTGGCGTTTATACTGTATATTTTTTTTTTTAGGGCCCATTCACACCACAATGCAGTGTGGGCAAGCTGCGTTCTCTGTATTTTCTGCATTGAGTTCAAACCACACTGCAGTTGCATTTTGCATTGAGAGTCATTGTCAACCCCTTGGCGCCTGCGCCTCCCGGCTCTTTAAGAAGCCAGGAGACGGGGCGGGGTTTTAAGGTCATGTGACCGCCGTGATTCACCGTCATGGTGGTCACATGATCGGGAAAGGTCCCGATTGAAAGAGATCAGGACCTTTCCATGAGTACCAGACATGGGTGCTGGGAGCGTGCAGGGTGCGCACTCTCAGCATGTTTTTCTTAAGTGCACGCAAATGTGCGGCCGCTTGGCGTCAAGGCCCAGATGCTACAGAAGTACCATGCAATCCGGTTGCAGTGTGTATTTTAACCTCCCTGGCGGTCTGATTATTTCAGATTTTTGGTGCTGAAAGCGGTACCATTATTTTGCATGGAAATATGTAGTTTTTTTTATTGTAGGCTGTAATATTTAGGAATACCTCACTGAAATCTGTCCGAACAAGAGTCTAGTAAACATCCCGGGGATGATAAAACTTGAAACACGAAATCATAAATTATAATAAAAAATAATAATAAATGTAAATAAATAATGTAATCAAATCAAAAACACTGAAATGTGAAATAGAGCGCCAAGTTCGCACATCGCTGAGCAAAGTCGCAGAATCGTTTTCAGTGTCTGATGAGGAATTTCCCCCACCAATCATTATCACTCAATTCTGCAAGTGGTTCTGATTTACTATCGCTGTTCTCTAGCCGGTCTAAAACCGCATCTGACCTAAAGGGACGCTTTTTGGACGCCATGGACGTTTCTCAGTTTCCAGGCAGAAAGAACAGTAAAAATGCAGGCAGGGCGCCGGACAAAGCACTCGGGACAAAATGTATGTGAAATGGTTTGAAACAGCAATGTTATACTATATAAAATTTGTTTGGAAAAAAATTTAATTTTTCAAATTTCCTGCCGGCGCCCGTACGTCCCGACGTCACAGGGACCGGAACACAGAAGCCGGATGCCGGCATCGGCCGGAGGAGATGGCCGGGGGCGCTGCAGGGGACACATCGCGGGAGCGAAGGACAAGGTAAGCTCTGCAGGGACTCCCTATGCAGCGCCGCATGCTAAGCCCGAGTGTAGCTCGGGGTTACCACTTTTGGTACTGACATTTTACCCCGAGCTACACTCGGGAATACCGCTAGGGAGGTTAAAGGCATGCATGCAACTACTTTTGGTGCGGTCCAGTGTAAGTAAGTCCATTTAGAATGAATGGGCTGCAATCACACTGCACTGCGCCACGTGTGAATCGCTCAGCAACGTGCAGCGTGTTCCTGTGTGATACCCGATGTGAACCGGCCCTGAATCATCAAAGTAAACCTAAAGGGTGTTTTAAAAGTTGAAAATCCTGAAAGCTTTCCAAATGTTCTGTAAATGCTTGCTGCGCACACTGCTGCAGTCCCTGTTACTGGATACCTTCTTTCCACGTTCTGGCTGGTATTAGAGGCTTACAGGTCCTGTAAATGTGCGACATTAGTATTCCACTGTACATGTAAGTACTACTCAAGGTAGGGAGGTCTGACTGATGACCATTGATGCAATAAGACACATGGCCGACACAGTGCTTAATGTGAAGACTGGAACAACCTTCGAAAACGTAAAGATGGAGAGATCCTTGACTTGTCATGAAGGAATGGAACAATTTCATTTTTCAATGACTCACGTATGGGGCTTGCAGATGCAAAGAGCTGAGCAGCAAGGATAAATTAGATGTAAACACGAATCCTTTGCAATAAATTTGGTTGATGCTTGGCTGGTGCTATGAAGATTCGGAACGGTTTAAGAGAAGAACAATAATTAGTCCTGTTGGTCGATGTGCAGTACTTAATAATTGGTCATCTCTACCCTTGAAGAATCTTCTGCGCTAGGGCTGCCACTTCATCCCTTGAAAACCAAACACATATTATAAAGGATAATTTCACCTTTTAGTAAAAAAATAATAAATGCTAATTTTTTTGCAGGTAAAAAAAATATGCATCTATTATTTTTGTCTGCAGGAGCCTGTAAAGCATTATACTAGCGATCAGAAGATCGTTGGTGCCATGCAGGACTCCTGCAGACCTGTCAGTATATCTGCTTGCCTGTACAGGGGGAGAAGATCCCCCACCTAGCTGTCAAAGAGGGGCTGGGGGGCAAGGGGGGAACGGGGGTCAGTCTGATTGTAACATGTTATATCCTGAAAATGGGTGTAAAATGTTACAAAAGATGAACTTATCCTTTCATTACACAGGCTGAGACTAATGCATTGCAGACAAGGCAACGCGTTAAATTACCACCTTAATAAGCCACAGAACCTGTGTAATTAATGTGTTCGGTTTTAAAGGGATGAGGTGGCAACCCTATTCTGTACCCAACACTTCTGGGAATGTTACATGCCTAACTCCTCTGTTTCCTCCCACCACCCCCTATGTTCCTTTAAAACACAGAACATAGGAGCCAATGGAAGATACCCCAGCACTCAGTGGACTCAATGACGGACCAAGTAGCCAACATGTCTGGAAGTGTTTCCAACATAGAAGATTCTTTGTCAGCGAAGATGTGAAACCTTCAAGACAGAAACAGTGAGCTGCCATTGATGGCCGCCTTCTGAAATGCTTGTTCAAGTGACTCTGTCCCTTAGGGTGGAAAATTAAAGGCAGTGTGTAAATCAAGATACTGTATACTTACCTTTCTGGCAACCCTAATGTCATAACTCTGCCATCTTGTCGATTCCCCACCACTGCAGGTATCCAACACTTCCAGGTGTGTGGAATACATGCCCCCTTGCCAAACAACGTGGTTCCACCGGCCTATGCTTGTAGTGCTGGTGAAAGGAACCTCAGCATGTTGCAGGGGGAGCAGGACGTGCAACACAACTAAAACTGTTGAATATGAAACCCCAACATAGGCTCCCCAGCTTTGATTCTTGGGTATCTCCAAATAAAGAATTTCGCCAAACTTTCGGCCAGTACGGATCTTAGCGTGATATCATATGATGTACGAACAAGCACGTGCGTCAGATTCACAAGCAAAAGGCATTATATCCAAACTTTACAGAACACCATCTATCCCACAACCTCCCACCAGCCTATGTAGCCAAATGGACAACTGATCCAACGCTAGACTTTACACCAGAAGATTGGTCGGACAATTGGCAAGCAACCCACAATGTATCCCAAAATAATGTGGCTTTTGAATCAACCTATAAAAGGTACTATTGGGATGGTATCTAGTGCCATATAGCAAAGTGTTTCCTGGGCTACCTGCCTGCCTGCTTTTGGGGGTGTACAGAGCCTAGAATATACACTAAATTGTCAAAAATATAGGGACGCCTGCTATAATTCATCCCAAAGGTGTTTTATTGGGTTGAGGTCAGGACTCTGTACAAGCCAGTCAAGTTCCTCCACCCCAAACTGGCTCCTCCATGTCTTTATGGACCTTGCTTTGTGCACTGGTGTGTAGCCATCTTGGAACAGGAAGGGGCCATCCCCAAACTCCTCCCACAAAGTTGGGAGCATGAAATTATCCAAAATGTCTTGGTATGCTGACACCTTAAGAATTACTTCACTGGAACTAGGGGGCCAACCACTGAAAAACAACCCCACACCATAATCCCCCCTCCACCAAACTTTACATTTGTCATAATGCAGTCAAGCAAGTACCATCCCCCTGGCAACCCAGACACATCCATCGGATTGCCAGACAGAAGTGTGATTGGTCATTCCAGAGAACACGCCTCCTCTGCTCTAGAGTCCAGTGGCAGCGTGCTTTACACCACTGCATCCGACGCTTTGCATTGCACTTGGTGATGGAAGGCTTGGATGCAGCTGCTCGGCCATGGAAACCCATTCCATGAAGCTCTCTACGCACTGTTGTTGGGCTCATCTGAAGGCCACACCAAGTTTGGAGGTCTTTAGCTATTGACTCTGCAGACAGATGGTGACTTCTGCGTACTGTGCGCTTCAGCATGTGCTGACCCCGCTCTGTCATGTGACGTGGCCTACCACTTGGTGGCTGAGTGGCTGTTGTTCCCAGTTGCTTCCACTTTGTTATAAGCCCACTAACAGTTGAGCGTGGAATATTTAGTAGCCAGGAAATATCACGGATGGACTTATTGCACAGGTGGCCACCTATCACGGGACCACGCTTGGAGTCACTGAGCTCCTGAGAGCGACCCATTCTTTCACCAATGTTTGTAGAAGCAGTCTGCATGCCTAGGGGCTTGATTGTATACACTTGTGGCCATGAAGGTGACTGGAACACCTGAATCCAATGATTTGGAGGGGATTGGAACACCTGAATCACATGATTTGGAGGGCGGGGCCAATATTTTTGGCAATATAGTGTATCTACACATATGGTGAAATTGTTCCCTAGCACACACCTATTGGGTAGAAATATTTTCTATTCTGTCTTGCTTATTTGATAAGCACATTCAAACTGAGCCATGAACAGCCCTCAGAACTAGGTATCAGTGTTGCCTCTTCTTTAATATCACAATGGCTACGAAAAAGACCATCGCCAGATCCTGGAAAACACCGTAACATTGCACTACAGCCACGAAAAACCAAGTTATCCACGTGAGATGGCATACAAACATTTGGCAACCTGAGATTGATAAGTATTTACCTTCTGATTTTGATGCCTGATTGATAAATACCTGTTGATTTTGACGCCTCCATAATCATCCCCATCTGTTTGAATTCCCGGGACCACTGCCAGTGGAATCCTCAGAACCATCTCCAACCCCTTTCCTTTATTTTTTTCAACTTCCCGATAGTTACTGCATACTATCCTGACACTGTTTGGTCCCTATTAACCCGCAAGCTATATCGGGGGTAGACCATTCAACTGCCAGCTCTTTCGCCTCCTTCATTCCTACTGTGTTTAAAATGTTGATGTCATCACCTGCCAGATCCACAGCACATCGTCTTCACAATTTTGTGTAGCAGGAACAAGCGGAACGCTGCACGGTTTTGACAGGTGGTTGTCATGTGATTTGTTGGAAAGGGGCAGCCTATTCACTTTTTCGGGTGACAAGCTTCACGCAATTTTGCACTACAGTCGCGGCAGAATCACCTCGCGTTCGGGGTGCCATTACGTGATAAAGACACCCAAACACGCATTGTGCAGTGATCGCCACATGATTTGGGAACGCAAGCAGAATCGCAGAGATTCTGCCCAAAATTCCAAATCGCAAGATACAGTTGCAAGAAAAAGTATGTGAACCCCTTGGGAGTACGTGGAGTTTTGAATGAATTGGGCATAAAATGTGTTCTGAACGTCATCTAAGTCACAACAATAGAAGAACGCAGTCTGCTGAACATAATACTACACAAACATTAGATGTTGCCATGGTTTTATTGCACATAACATGTAAACATTCACAGTGCAGGGAGGAAAAAGTATGTGAACCCTTGGACTCAATAACTGGTTGACCCTCCTTTGGCAGCAATAACCTCAACCAAACGTTTCCTGTAGTTGCAGATCAGACCTGCACAACGATCTGGAGTCATTTTGGACCACTCCTCTTCACAAAACTGTTTCAGTGTAGCAATATTCTTGGGATGTCTGGTGTGAATCGCTCTCTTAAGGTCATGCCACAGCATTTCAATGGGGTTGAGGTCAGGACTCTGACTGGGCCACTCCAGAAGGCGTATTCTGTGCTGTTGCAGCCATTGTTTTGTTGAATTACTCAGCAACACATCCAATATCATCACACTGATTGGAGTCAAGGTTGGCTCACTCCTGGCTCCAATTAGCTCTGGGAGATGTCATTAAGCTAGGGCCTCACATACTTTTTCCTCCCTGCACTGTGAATGTTTACATGTTATGTACAATTAAACCATGGCAACATCTAATGTTTGTGTAGTATTATGTTCAGCAGACTGTGTTCTTCTATTGTTGTGACTTAGATGATGTTCAGAGCACATTTTATGCCCAATTCATGCAAAACTCCACGTAATCCCAAGGGGTTCACATACTTTTTCTTGCACCTGTACCATATACAGGACACACTAGCCATATACAGGACACACTAGCCATATACAGGACACACTAGCCATATACAGGGTACACTAGCCATATACAGAACACACTAGCCATATACAGGGTACACTAGCCATATACAGGACACACTAGCCATATACAGGGTACACTAGCCATATACAGGACACACTTACCATATACAGGACACACTAGCCATATACAGGGGACACATACTTTTTCTTGCAACTGTATGTGAATGGTAAATAGTTTATTTGGAACAGCTCGGTGCAAACAAACTAATGTTCACTAAAACCTGGAGATGAGTTTTAATGCATTTTCTGCATCAGGCTCCACGCATACGGTTTTTTTTTAATAACGCCGGTAACGTTAGCTGTGTAAAGTCACGTTAAAAACTTAAGTATTTCAGCATTTTTTTTAGCGTTTTTGTATAGGCATTTAGCCGTGTTTTTTAGAGGGTTTTTTTTTTTACTAAAACAAAATTTTTTTTTTTAGTCAAAAAAAGTCCAAAAACACTGGTTTGCCACGTTTTACAGCGTTTGAGCATTTATACAGCTAAAAAAAACCCTCTAGAAACCCGCAAGTTCTGTTTTTTTTTTCCCTCAGCCAATTTGCAGTCTATGTGTGTATGGACACCTAGGATAACATGCTGGGGGGTTTACTGGCTGTAAAAAAAATGTCAAAAGTCAAAAACAACCGCTGTAAAAACGTCCCGTGTGCATGAGGACTTCAGGTAACCTGCTTCCCAATACTTTTCTATGCACACCATTCCTAAACTGTTACCTGTGTCTGTTGTCACCACAGCTGCATCTCACCGATCCGTGGCGCTATCCCGATCTTCCAGGTAATGAAGTCTACGTAGCCATAGGCTCCTGCTGCTGTCAGTCAAATTATTGGGAGGCACACTTTTTTCATGAAAAAAATCACGAGGCACACCACCATTAGAAAATGTTAAAAAAATTTACCTCTGTGCCTATATTGACTATATATAAAGTAATTCTCTTGAATAGGAATCAAAAACAAAGAAATTATTTTATAATTACTTTATTATGAAATAATAAAGTATTTTATAATTGGACCCGGGGGCCGGACCAAGATTAGATGAATGATGTGTATGTGTCATCCATAGTAAGTATAGTAATATTCCCCCATAGTAAGCATAGTAATTAATCCCCCATATAGTAATTCATCCCCCATAGTAATTCATCCCCCATATAGTAATTCATCCCCCATAGTAATTCATCCCCCATAGTAATTAATCCCCCATATAGTAATTCATCCCCCATATAGTAATTCACCCCCCATAGTAATTCACCCCCATAGTAATTCATCCCCCATATAGTAATTCATCCCCCATAGTAATTCATCCCCCATAGTAATTCATCCCCCATATAGTAATTCATCCCCCATAGTAATTAATCCCCCATATAGTAATTCATCCCCCATAGTAATTCATCCCCCATATAGTAATTCATCCCCCATAGTAATTCATCCCCCATAGTAATTCATCCCCCATATAGTAATTCATCCCCCATATAGTAATTCATCCCCCATAGTAATTCATCCCCCATAGTAATTCATCCCCCATATTAATTCATCCCCCATAGTAATTCATCCCCCATATAGTAATTCATCCCCCATATAGTAATTCATCCCCCATATAGTAATTCATCCCCCATATAGTAATTCATCCCCCATAGTAATTCATCCCCCATATTAATTCATCCCCCATATTAAGTCCCCAAGCCCCCCCTGTGTCAATTCACTTACCTTTGCTCCGCGCGTTCCTCTCGCCGTTCCGGTGTAGCATGAAAATCTGTCTCCTATGAGGATCTGTCCCCCTTGACGTATCTGCGCATGTGCCAGTTTCAGGCATTAGCAGCCGATCGGCAATCTCCGGCACATGCGCAGATACGTCGAGGGGGACAGATCATCCTGACGGTATCACGCTCCGCGGGCCGGATTAAAAGGTCCGCCGGGCCGTAGTTTGCCCATTGCTGTTCTAATGATTGGTCTATTTGTGAGCCGAGGCCACATGTTACGGATGAAATCGCAATTTTTCCCACGGCACACCAGACAATATCTCACGGCACACTAGTGTGCCGCGGCACAGTGGTTGAAAAACGCTGTCCTATCCTATACATGTCTACACAATATCAGGACATTTCACCCTGCACCCCTAACAGGCACAGGGTGACTTACACATAAGAGGGATATGGGGAGCTGAGACGGGGGTCTCCCCACCTCTCCAAAGTGAGCTGTGTTCCATGGGCCCCCAACCCAAAGTGACTCCCATCACAAGGACCTCTTACAAAAAGTAAATGAAAAATGAAGAGTTTAGTATGAGTTTATCACTTTAAGGCACTTACAGAAGGTCATATCTGTCTACAGAATAAAATGAAATAACTCCAACATTAGAAATGGAAATGATATACATCATTCTTAAATGCTAAATGGGCACTTTAATTCTACTGCAGAACATCCAATGTACGGCGCCAGCACTGCGCCCGGCTACCATGCACTCTAGCAGGTGCTAAACGCATTTTGGTTCTGCTCAATTACAGCCGCAAGATGATTTATCCACTGGGATGTGTACCAAGCGGAGGGCACACTTTTCTTACTCTCAGCGGCACAGAACAAGCATGCCAAACCCCCGACGGAAATATTGTGTCAGTCCAGGCAATAATGAGGTATAAAACGGGCCGGAGTACCAATGGAACTCTCGCCCAGAGCCGTGTGCTTCCATAGAGGGCGCCAACCCGCTCCTTGACAACTGCTCATCTACGTTCCCTCCTGGCATCTGCTTTCAATAGAACATTTTCCTTTTGTACCAAGAGTCAGGCTGAAAATAATTTCCCTGTCTGAGTGCAGATTGTTCATTTGTGGTTTTTTTTATTCCTACAGAAATGTGAATTTTAATACAACCAGGAGTCAGGCTGATGGTTCCTCTGCGTCCTTATTTTCTCAATTCAAAGGAAACCCCGAAGCCTCAGCCCAGCATGTTGGCTACATGATTAGAACGGTGGCTGTGACTGCCCTCTGTATAGAAGTGGCTTCTCTAAGCTGCACTGTGCATAATATATTGGTGCTCCCATGCGTCTTGCGGTGGGAGGGGTCAAAGCAACGCAGCAAACCGAAAAATGATGAGAAACAGGAAAGCAGTCTAATTGGACCTAATTGGGAAACTGAAGGATCACGGCATTAACACACAGCTAGAAAACAAGGAATAAATTGTGGACAATGCCGGCCACACACTGAAATCAGACAAAAAAGAGAAGGAACAGGACACGACGCCAATCTTTATTCAAGTCGGCCACTGATGGATTGAAATTCAGCCCGAGCAGGATCCAACCAAAATTTGATCCATGTATGGGCAGACTTGGTTGTACTGAAGTTGATCTATCAATTGGCTTCGGTACAATGAGCCTGCCGGGTTTTCTTTTGCGTGATATAGATGGCGGCAGTAATCATTGTATTCTGACTGTGGGGAAACCTCCTGTTGTCAAAATAAGAGGAGAGATTCCCCCATCAACACTGAATGTTGGTTGAAGGAGAGAAAATGACAATGTATGGGCAGCCCAAAGCAGTCCAAACACGGCGCAAATTTCTTTCCTGCAACCATGGGTTTCAAAAAAGAAGAAAGAAAAGTTGCTTAATTCCCCATCAACACAGTGTTGACAGAGGAATCCCTCTCACCGACCCATTGGTGGAAGCCGTCCCACCGGGAAAAACCTATAATAGCCATTAGCAATAATCACATGTAAGATCCAGCTGGCTGGTTGGACCCAATTTGATCAATCAACTTAGTACATTCAGCCTGCCCATACATGGTTCAAACCTTGGCCGGTCCCTGCTGATCCAGCAAAGATTCGAACCATCTATGGCCAGCCTAAGACTTCCTTCACACATGTGGCTGGGGAACAGTGAAACCATGGCCCAGCCACCTAGTATTACTCCCCCCCCCCCCCCGCGGTTGGCCATCTGAACAGGGACATGCATTCGCTCACAACTGTATACATGCCATGGATGCTGTGCTTCATGGCCGTGGCAAAAATTAAACAGCATGTCACTTTCAGTGGGTGTGGCTGGGGGCTGGGACTTAGGAGGATTTATACAAATATCACAATGCCTTGATGGGTGGGAGTTAGTCTGGAGGAGTGGGCATTCCAAGGCAGGCTGTATTTGCATAGGGAACGCCCACATGTGATGCTGAGCCTCTATGATTGAAGGAACTGAAATGCAATGAATGAAAGGGGCGGGGCCAGGGACAGTCAGGCGGGGGAGGAAAGATCTAGATCAGGGGTAGGCAACCTGAGAGCCGCAGGACTGCAACTTCCATCATGCCTCTGCAAGTCATAGCTGTAACTGTCAGTTTTGTAATCTTTGCAATGCCTCATGGGAAATGTAGTTCAACAACAGATAGAGAGCCGCAGGTTGCCTACCCCCTTTTTTTTTTCCTTTAGGTCCGCGAGCGTGCGAAAAAACGAAAAACCCGTAAATGTACAAAAAACGTGCTAGTGTAAAACCAACACAAAAAAGTGCACTTAGGGGTGTGCTTTGTCCACCCCCGAAGGGGTAGGATCTCTACCCTGATCCCCCGGGGCACGAAGCTCCTCACAGGGACAAGGTTCCCGTGTAGTCCTCCTAGCCAAAAGGCCTGGTGGACCCCTTTCCTTGTGGCTAGCCGAGGCCAGCCACCAAGTACTTGGTAAGGGGGCTCTCCCGAAGAGAAAACCCCTAGGGACAGGGGAGGAAGGAACCAAAAGGCCACACATCCTCCCCCTAGACTTCAGGGTAGGCCCGAGGACCCACACCCTACCATCCGTGAGAAAGAAAACACACACATACGTGAAAAGTGACAAACGTGGGAAGAAAAATAAATTAAATAAATAAGTAAAGATAAAAAAGTGGCCGTGAAATTGTGCACTGGATAGGCCCTGAGGCCCGTAGCATAAAAATTGCCCTGGACTTAGCCAAAAGGCCTAGCCTAGCGCAGTGCAGGAAAAGTGTTTAGAGCAGTGACCATGTGCACGTTTCACACATTGGGATCCCACCCCCATGTGTTACTAGGAGCACCCTTGAGACGACCACTCTCAGGGGGCACTGGTCCACGCACTTTCTGCCTCCCCGGCCCCTGGCCAGACAAGGTAGATCCATTCAAACCAGGAGGAACTGGGCCCCTCAGGTTTTCTTTACTCCCGGGCCCCAACAGCCTGTGGGCACCTCAGTTTCCGTTCCAGCCGGTACTAGCCGTCAGGACCCCCATCCTACCAGCAGGTGTACTATACAACGAATCATCCCCGCAAGCAGGAATGGTGGTGGAGCACCCCTACTGGACACTGATAAGAACAGATACTACACTTGATCTTAGCCAAAAGGCCGAGAAGCAAAACAGGTTGCCTACCCCCTTTTTTTTTTTTTTTGAAGTCCGCAAACGTGCAAACTACAACGAAAAAACCCGTAAGTGAATCACAAAAAAAGTGCAAAACACCACACGAAAAAGTGCACTTAGGGGTGTGCTTGTGTCCTACCCCTAAAGGGGCTTGGACCGCTTACCCTGATCCCCCGGGGCACGAAGCTCCTGACGGGGACAAGGTGTCCCAATTGGTCCTCCTGGCCAAAAGGCCTGGTGGACCACCTTTCCTTGTGTCCAGCCGAAGCCAGACACTTAGTACTTGGTCAGGGGACTCCCCCGAAGAAAAGTCCCCTAGGGATCAGGGGAGGAAGGAACCAAAAGGCCACACATCCTCCCCCTAGACTTCAGGGTAGGCCCGAGGACCCACACCCTACCATCCAGTGAAAACACAGGCATAAGCAAAGAAAAAGTGACACACGTGGGAGGTGTTAAATTAAATAAATAAATAGAAAATAAAAAAGTGGTACCGTGCCAAATTGTGCAGAGACCAGGCCCTGAGGCCTGTAGCAAAAATTGCCCTGGACTTAGCCAAAAGGCCTGGTCCTAAGGGCGCTGTGCAAAAAGAGTGTAAAAACAGTGACCTTGTGCCATCTTCACACTGTGGGGTCCCACACCCAGGTGTTACTAGTGGCACCCCTGAGGGCGTCTACTCAGGGGGCACTGAGTTTGCGGACTTTCTGCCTTCCCAGCCCCTGGCCAGACAAGGTAGATCCGTCCAAATCAGGAGGTACTGGGTCCTTCCGGTCTCCTCGGGGGAATTACTCCCGGGCCCCAGCTTAACTCATGGGCGCCACGCTTTCTGTCCCCCCGGTACTAGCCGTCCAGACCCCCATCATACCAGTGAGGGTACTATACAACAGCCATCCCCGCAAAGCTAGAATGGCCGGGAGCACCCCCACTGGACACTGATAAGAACAGATACTACACTTGATCTTAGCCAAAAGGCCGAGAAGCGATTGCCTACCCCTTTTTACTTTTTATTAAGTCCGCAAACATGCAAACTAGAATGAAAAACCCGTAAGTGTTTCACAAAAAAGTGCAAGTGCAAAAACACCACACAAAAAGTGCACTTAGGGGTGTGCTTTGTCCTACCCCCGAAGGGGTAGGACCTCTGCCCTGATCCATCGGGGCACGAAGCTCCTGACAGGGACAAGGTTCCCACCCCTGATCTAGATGATGCTGGATGTCCTCCAGCCAGGAAATGAGGTGGAGCTCTATCTGACTTGCTGCAGCTTCTAATGCACATTATGAGAAGCTCACAGTGTACAGTGACATCAGAGTAAGCCATTTCAGTCCAGGAGAGGAGCCGCTACACCTGTGCAAGACTGAAGGGAAGGGCTGGAGAGCAGATTTACATCTAATATAAGAAGTTGGGATGCCTCCAGCCTGCTCTCAGTCTGACACATAATTACAGTGGATTTCTCTCACTTCTCCACAACATGATAATGAGCCATTCACACCGGGAAACCAGAGAGTATTGATTAAGCCCCGGGGTTAATGAATAGGATGAGACAATCGATGTGATGCTCTGAATGCCATTGAGCTGGTAATCCTATAAAGACGACCATAGACTGCGAAGGAAGAGGATTTGATTCGCTAGGTGGCGCTGACATCAAAACCCAGCAGCTCATAAATCCCTCGCATCAGCGTCTTGTGTGAGTATGGTCTACAAAACATCAACGTCCATCCGTACTACGAGACAGAACACAGTGAAAGGAGGGAAGGGGGCTCAGTGGAGACTTCTGTTTTGGCTAGTAGGGGAGAATAGCAGGAAATTATGTGTGTATTGTAATGAACTGCCTCATTAGGTAACCCATAGTGCTCTGGGGCTTCTTTGTCGCATATTAAAGCCAAAGCCCAAACACATTTTTTCGGGCACAGAACCTCTTACAAGTTTTTTTATTTAAAGAAATGAATACATACATACAATTATCTATATATATACATACATACATACACACATACATACATACACTATATTGCCCGCAGTATTGGTTGGCTGGCCTTTCCACACACAACCAGTAATGGCCCCCCCAGTCTTAGTCCATAGGGTTCAATATTGAGTTGGCCCCGCCCTTTGCAGCTATAACAGCTTCAACTCATCTGGGAAGACCGTCCACAAGGTTTAGGAGGGTGTCTATGGGAAGGTTGGACCATTCTTCCAGAAGCACATTTGTCAGGTCAGGCACGGATGTCGGGGGAGGAGGCCTGGATCGCAGTCTAATTCATGCCAAAGGTGTTCTGTGGGGTTGAGGTCAGGACTCTGTGCAGGCCAGTCAAGTTCCTCCACCCCAAACTGGCTCCTCCATGTCTTTATGGACCTTGCTTTGTACACAGTAATGTTGGAACAGGAAGGGGCCATCCCAAAACTCTTCCCACAAAGTTGGGAGCATGAAATTATCCAAAATGTCGCTTTAAGAGTTTCCTTCACTGGAACTAGGGGGCCAAGCCCAACCCCAGAAACACAACCCCACACCATAATCCCCTCTCCACCAAACTTTACACTTGGCACAACGCAGTCAGGCAAGTACCATTCTCCTGGCAACCGCCAAACCCAGACACATCTATCGGATTGCCAGACAGAGAAGCGTGATTGGTCACTCCAGAGAACACATCTCCTCTGCTCTAGAGTCCAGTGGCGGTGTGCTTTACACCACGGCGTCCGATGCTTTGTATTGCACTTGGTGATGGAAGGCTTGGATGCAGCTGCTCAGCCATGGAAACCCATTCCATGGAGCTCTCTACGCACTGTTGTTGGGCTCATCTGAAGGCCACACCAAGTTTGGAGGTCTTTAACTATTGACTCTGCAGACAGTTGGTGACTTCTGCGCACTGTGCGCTTCAGCATGCACTGACCCCGCCCTGTCATGTGACGTGGCCTACCACTTGGTGGCTGAGTGGCTGTTGTTCCCAGTTGCTTCCACTTTCTTAAAATCCCACTAACAGTTGAGCGTGGAATATTTAGTAGCCAGGAAATGTCACGGATGGACTTATTGCCCAGGTGGCCACCTATCACGGGACCACGCTTGGAGTCACTGAGCTCCTGAGAGCGACCCATTCTTTCACCAATGTTTGTAGAAGCCGTCTGCATGCCTAGGGGCTTGATTGTATACACCTGTGTCCATGGAGGGGATTGGAACATCTAAGTCACATGATTTGGAGGGCTGGCCCAATACTTTTGGCAATATAGTGTATCTACACATATGGTGGAATTGTCCCGTATAAACATATATATATATATGAAAAAAAAAAAAAAAAAAAAATAAATATATATATATATATATATATATATATATATATATATTGATTGGTAAGCTGAACTATATGATATTTTTTGTTTGGTTTTGGGTTTAATACCACTTTATTAGAGCACAAACCATCAATATTTTAAGTAGAATTGCAGCCATAGGACAATCCAGAGATTTGCCCATGCAGTCATTTTTTTCTCTTTAGATGTCCTCTAGCATTATTTGACCAACTTCCACTGAGCCCAGGTCACCATGGACCCGCCCCCCCCCCCCAGCCTGTGACAGGACAGCTAATAGAGAAGTAGCACAGCAATGAGGTCATCCCTGTCACTCCCCTACTCCTCCTATCAGCAAGCATCTTGTAAGCACATTAACCGATTGGCTCCTTGTGCTGCCTCTCCCTACCCCACTGTGAGCTCTGCTGATTGGCTCCTTGTGCTGCTTCTTCTCACACCCAACCCTGCTGATTCCAGGTCACTTTCAGTTACTTGCACTGCTTGTATTTTAAAAATATATCTCATGATGCATCAGCTTTCAGTAATATGGTCATAGGACAGCCCCGTCTCCAGTTTTCTTTCTCATCACGAGCGAGGGGATTGCCAGCATGCCGCACTACACACACATTCTCTGCACTCAGACGTTGATGAGGTGATAATAGCGCAGGATGATCATGTGATCAGCGATCTGTTAGTGAGAAGTGTCTGTGTGTGTCCAGCAACGTATTATAGATCTCCGGTCTAATAGCTTAGGAATACCCATCCTCAGATGTGAATGCAGCCTTACAACCATTTTAAAGTGGAGCTTCACTCTCTCAAACCATTGACTATATTGAATCCTTATGCTGCTAGTATTAGTACATAGATAGGAAAGAATAACCTATTTGTTTTTTTTTTTACATTTCTTTAATGTCTTCAGGAGGGGAGGGGGGATTTTCTCATCTAAGCACACCCTCTAAGGGCAGATGAATTCCATCAGCTAAGGGCAGATGAATTCCAGGAAGTAATTGCTTACATGAATCATTTGCCCTTACTAAAGATGGCCATGGCCAGAAATGCTAGGGAGTGTGATTTCTCTTAGAAAGCGCTGAAGAAGGGGGTTCGTCTCCCGAAACGCGTCAGTTTATCCCTAATTAGGGCACAGCATTGTATGGACTGTCATTGCGGACCACTTATTCTGCTTTTATTCTCCTTTGGTTTGTGAGTATATATCTATTTGATTTCATAATAAACATGTGGTGTACCACGGTAATGCACGATGAGAGTGCGCCCTTGTTTTGTTCATCAGTATCCAGATTTCCCGATCTTTGAAGGGCTGCACCTCCCCGTTTGGCATTCTGAATTCCCTCTAGTCTGCATGAAGATTTGAGCGCTGGTTTCGTTTGTTTTTGAATTCCTCCTGCCTGTATGCTTGAGCTAAGGGCAGAGGGACTCCAGGAAGTGATTGCTTACATGAATCATCTGCCCTTACTCAAGATGGCCATGGCCAGAAATGCTAGGGGGTGTTTTTCTAAGTGATTTCTCAGCAAAATAAATCATGGAGGGATGGGTGGTTGGGGTTATGGCCAGAAATGCTAGGGGGGGGGGGGGGTATTTCAAAGTGAATCCTCTGCAAAATAAAACATGGAGGCATGTATGGATGGGGGAGTTTGCTTTGAATATGAACAATGAATAGTGTTTTTGGTTTGCGGTGCTCAGATACACGTACTGTATGTGATCTTGACGGTCACACAACACTGTGCATCATCTTCTCTCTCCGCGTTCTACAGAGTGATGATTCACCGCTTGGTCTGCGCAGCAACGCCGAGCCCGTCGTTGGCAAGGAAGCTATTCATCTCAGGCTGTCTATTAACTCCAGGATTTGCACGCACCGTGGCATTTAGAGGCTTCTCTAATCAGCAATAACAATAATATATTTTCCCGATGGTGTCACGGGGTAATCTGTGTGGAGTTTCGTGCCGTGATGGATGTGTGGTGGTGTCTGCGTGCTATGGGAATGTTTGGATGTATGGCACACATGTGTTGTGTAATGTAAGCGAAGCGTGTGTTGGGTTTTTGTATACTGCAGATGTTACCAGGTGATTGATGCACGGCGTGCACGTGAGCTCAGAGCGTGGAGACATAGGTGGGAATAATAAACGGCAGAACATCTGCGAAGGATGCAGGAAACCTGAATCAGGGAGTTCAGGTAGGAGAGAGAGATACTGATAACATGTGTCAAGTGCGTCTGAAAGGTTTACAAAGGAAAAACGTCTTCATGTAACCTTCCTAAGCAGCAGTTTTCTCCAAGATAGTTTTCACTTAAAGCTGAACTTCAGGATGGGCAATGATGGCCTAAATCCATTCATCATGCGTCGTCTTCCGGAATCTCGGTGAGCTTTGTGTATTTCTTCCAGATCTGTGTAGTCATCCAGTGTGAGACTTCCTGGAATAAAGACCGCTCACTGCTGCTCTCTCTGCTTGTGCAGGGTGACTGGTCTCGTCTCCACCCCCTCCTGTAGTTTTCTGCAGGCAGCCTGTAGTGGGTGGAGCCTGCCGGGCCCCTCCCACAGCTTTACTCTCTCTCTCTCCTTGTGCAGGGTGACTGGTCTTGCCTCCGCCCCTCCTGTTGTTTTCTGTAGTAAGTCTGTAGTGGGAGGAGCCTGTTAAGCCCCCCTTCACAGCTCTGCTCTGCCCCGCTTGTGTAGGGTTACTGGTCTTGTCTCCACCTCCTTTAGTTTTCTGCAGGAAGCTTTGTAGTGGGTGGAGCCTGCTGGGCCCCTCCCACAGCTCTACTTTCTCTCCTTGTGCAGGGTGACTAGTCTTCTCTCTGCCCCTCCTGTAGTTTTCTGCAGAAAGTCTGTAGTAGGAGGAGCCTGTTATGCCCCTCCCACAGCTCTGCTCTCTCCCCCTTTGTGCAGGGTGACTGGTCTTGTCTCAGTCCTCTCCTGTAGTTTTCTGCAAGCAGCCTGTAGTGGGTGGAGCCTTATGGGCCTCTCCCACAGCTCTACACTCTGTCCTTTTGCAGGGCGACTAGTCTTGTCTCCGCCCCTCCTGTAGTTTTCTGCAGGAAGTCTGTAGTAAGAGGAGCCTGTTATGCCGCTCCCACAGCTCTGCTCTCTGCCCCCTTGTGCAGGGTGACTGGTCTTTTCTCCGCCTCCTCCTGTAGTTTTCTGCAGGCAGCCTGTAGTGGGTGGAGCCTGCTGGGCCCCTCCCACAGCTCTACACTCTGTCCTTTTGCAGGGCGACTAGTCTTGTCTCCGCCCCTCCTGTAGTTTTCTGCAGGAAGTCTGTAGTAAGAGGAGCCTGTTATGCCGCTCCCACAGCTCTGCTCTCTGCCCCCTTGTGCAGGGGGACTGGTCTTTTCTCCGCCTCCTCCTGTAGTTTTCTGCAGGCAGCCTGTAGTGGGTGGAGCCTGCTGGGCCCCTCCCACAGCTCTACGCACTCTCTCTCCTTGTGCAGGGTGACTAGTCTTCTCTCTGCCCCTCCTGTAGTTTTCTGCAGGAAGTCTGTAGCAGGAGGAGCCTGTTATGCCCCTCCCACAGCTCTGCTCTCTCCCCCTTGGTGCAGGGTGACTGGTCTTGTCTCAGCCCCCTCCTGTAGTTTTCTGCAAGCAGCCTGTGGTGGGTGGAGCCTGCTGGGCCCCTCCCACAGCTCTACACTCTGTCCTTGTGCAGGGTGACTAGTCTTGTCTCCGCCCCTCCTGTAGTTTTCTGCAGGAAGTCTGTAGTAAGAGGAGCCGGTTATGCCGCTCCCACAGCTCTGCTCTCTGCCCCCTTGTGCAGGGTGACTGGTCTTGTCTCAGCCTCCTCCTGTAGTTTTCTGCAGGCAGCCTGTAGTGGTTGGAGCCTGCTGGGCCCCTCCCACAGCTCTACTCTCCCCTTGTGCAGGGCGACTAGTCTTGTCTCCGCCCCCTCCAGTAGTTTTCTGCAGGCAGCCTATAGGTGGTGGAGCCTCCTGGGTTCTTCTCACGGCTTTCCTCTTGGCATAGGATATGTACAACACAGTGATGATTTCAATCTTACTTTTTATATGGTAATACCTTTTCACACAAGGTGGATTTACAAAGGGGAGAGAAAAACAGGCGCTATCTAGGTGTAGTAATTAAAAACCAGTTTAATAAAAACAATATCACTCACATACCTAGAGTTATCTTCAGTAACAAGAGGATGGTCATCAGTAAAGGTCCCAGACCGCAATGGTGGTGGCTGTGAACCGGATTGCAGGCTGTTCTGGAGGCTTTGATCTCCAATCCCAGAGGGCACCATTTTTGGAGAAACGCGTTGGGCGTAGCTTTCTATGACGTCACCACATTCTGGCCGGTGGTCTGACACCGCAGGAATTTTAAATGTGTATACTGCCTTGTATGCACCTTATCTACGTAAGTGCAATACTTTAATAAATCCTTTGCTGGCTTATCGGGACGCACTATGAAGTTTTCTTCTTCTGTTCTAAACCTTTCTGTTTTAAGCTGTTTGACGTAATGAATTTGTCGAAGTGAACCTGCAGTTGTCCATTAATCTCCTTGAGACAGCTAACTAGGGTGTCAGTGTTGGATCTAAACACCATCTGCTCGTTTGATCTCTTGATTGGAAATCAATGTGTCTGGTAAGAGGCTGATTTTTCTGTTGTGTCAAGCACTTGTGGACACCTATACACTTTCTGTTGGAGGCTTATTCAGCACACAACACTGTTATTGGATTTGGAACTTTTAATCATTTATTACATGAATGTGGACTTTTAGCACTTTAAATAATATATATATTTTTTGTTATTATTTAGGGGAATTAATTTGCTTGGTTTTTGTCTATGATCATTTAATGTACAACGCACTCACTTTTTATATGTTCTGGAGGCTCCCAGGGTTTCCTGGTCGGCGTGGAACGCAGCTGGAGGCGGAAGTGACCGGAACTGACAATTAAAGATGGCTATGAGTTGTGGAGTATGCGCTCCTTCTTCAGGCCTGACCTTTCCTGATGACCATCCTCTTGTTACCAATACCCAAGATAACTCCACCTTTGTAAGTGATATTGTTTTTGTTCATTATATTTGTTTTTTTAATTACTACACCTAGATGGTGCTGGTTTTTCTCTCTTCTTTGATTTCCTGACAAAGTCATCTCACAACAAGCTGCCTCATAGTGGACATCTAGAGACCCTACAAGGTCATGGACTGCATCGTCTTTTGAAAAATCTTTGATTTTTGTCACCTAGTAGCTCTCAATTGTTTCTGTTTTGTTATTTATGTTAAGGTGGATTTACATCCTTTGTGCCCATTAAAGAGGAACTTCGTTCTCGCTCCCCACCCAAAAAAAAGAAAAACCAATATTACTGATCCCTGTTTAAAATATAGAAAAATTCACTAGGCAATGGCATCCAGTGTTGCCTTGGTTGAAACAATGGTTTTCTCTTCACCCCACCCCCTTCTCTAGCACCACCATCTTTACTGGTGATTCTGGGCGCAGACACAGGATCTTTGCCAGTACTCTGCGTATGTGCAACATCTTGGATGCTACGTCACACATCTCAGGAGGCAGTTTGCGAGATATTGTGCATGTGTAGACACATCTCTGCCAGAGACCCGTGGTGTGTCTATGCATGTGGGTGGGCTGTGATGTCATCCTGACCTAGCCCAGGAATTAGGGGCTAAAAAACAATAAAGAAAAAAGTTTTTAATTTTTAAATACGTTTTTAGCTAATGTGAAAAAGGGAGGGAGGAGGAGGAGCACACTTATAGGGCAACCCAGTGAATTAGTGCCCAAAAATGTGGCTCAAGAACATGGCAGAAAAAAAAGCCTGTGCGCTCGGACGCACCTCCTGGTGTGAAGGAGTCCTTAATGGTCATGTACAGAATTCAGCTCATTACATGCTGAATGTGTCAGACTTTTGTGAATTGGTGCTTATTGTGGGTCCCCAATGGTGGGGAGGCAGGAAGCCTCTTCTCACACCTCGTCCTCTATGACAGATCAGAAGAATTAGTTTTTTTTTTTTGGATGAGCATCATCAAATTATCAGTAATGAAAGAGGATGTATATTAAAATGACACATCCGTCAAATATCACATATCCGAAAATGAGTTTTGAATAACAGCCAGCTGATACAGAGATGATGTGCTTCTCCTCGCAGACCATCTGCTGCCCAACTGCCAGTTGTTGACAAAACCGAGGAACTACAAAACAGCCAATTTTGTGCTTCCTCAGGAAGTGGGAAAAGCTGCCAGAGGACGGGAAGGTGGGGAGGGGGGTGTATTGATTTTTTTGGCACTAAAATTTAACTGCAGCAGACATCTGGTCTCATTCAACACATCTCCTTTCCCCAGTCTGATGTGCCCTCCTAGCCCGGTCCACTTCTGGAATCATCTGAGCCTTATTGAAATTGCTTGATAGTCTTGCAAAATGCAACTCATTGCAGTCTAAGGAAAAATTTTGATAAAACTTTTTTTTTATTCCTGAACAACTGTAAATACTGAGTCATAAGAGTGTTTATGAGCTTTTTGGGCATCCTATTTCAAAAGCATGCACATTAATATGGAGCAAGGCCCCCTTTATGGCTGTAAAAGCCTGCACTCTTCTGGGAAGGATTTCCACAAGACTTTGGAATGAGTCAAGGCTTTGTGAGGGTTATTCAAGTTCTTCCACACCAGACTAGTCATAACAAAGTCTTTATGGCTTCGGCTGGCTTTGTGAGGACCACCTAAGTTCATGCAAACAAAACTGGTTAAGCCATGTCTTTATGGACCTGACTTTCTGAGGGTCACCTATGCTCCTCCACACCAAACTGGTCAAACCATGTATTTGTGGAGCTGGCTTTGTGAGGGTCACCTATGTTCCTGCACTCCAAACTGGTCAAACTATGTCTTTGTGGAGCTGGCTTTGTGAGGGTCATCTATGTTCCTGCACACCAAACTGGTCAAATAATGTATTTGTGGAGCTGGCTTTGTGAGGGTCATCTATGTTCCTTCACACCAAACTGGTCAAACTATGTCTTTGTGGAGCTGGATTTGTGAGGGTCACCTATGTTCCTCCACACCAAAATGGTAAAACCATGCCTATGTGGAGCTGGCTTTATAAGGGTCACTTATGTTTCTCCACACCAAACTGGTTAAGCCATGTCTTTATGGAGCTAGCTTTGTCAGGATCATCTACAGTATGTTTCTTCACACCAAACAGGTCAAACCATGTATTTGTGGAGCTGGCTTTGTGAGGGTCACCTATGTTCCTTCATACCAAACTGGTCAAACTATGTCTTTGTGGAGCTGGATTTGTAAGGGTCACCTATGTTCCTCCACACCAAACTGGTTAAGCCATGTCTTTATGGAGCTAGCTGTGTCAGGATCATCTACAGTATGTTTCTTCACACCAAACAGGTCAAACCATGTATTTGTGGAGAAGGCTTCGTGAGGGTCACCTATGTTCTTCCACACCAAACTGGTCAAATCATGTCTATGTGGAGCTGGCTTTGTGAGGGTCACCTATGCTCCTCCACACCAAACTGGTAAAACCATGTCTATGTGGAGCTGGCTTTGTGAGAGTTCGCTATGTTCCTCCACACCAAACTGGTCAAACCATGTCTTTATGGAGCTGACTGTGAGGGTCACCTATGTTCCTCCACACCAAATTGGTCAAGTCATGTCTTTATGGAGCTGGCTTTGTACACAAGGACACAGAAAAAAAGCCTTCATAAAAATGTTACCGCAATGTTGGAAGTGCACAATTGTCTGCAATGTGTTTGTATGATGGAGGATTAAACAGTCCCCTATACTGAAAACACCTTTCCCCATTCATTTAAAATATGTACCAACAAAGATTTGATATGATTGGCAGGAGTCCACAAGCTTTTGGTAATGTAGTTTATAATTACAAACAATACACAGAAACAATGTTTTATGAAAGTAAAACACACAGATAAGATTGTCTACAATAGTTACATCTCCTTTACATGTGAGCCTACAGTTCCTGTTGTTAAAGTGATTTTAAACCTTTAATTTAATTTTTAAATAAACATATCATACTTACCTGTGCTGTGTAATGGTTTTGCACCGATCCTCCTCTTTTGTGGTCCCCCACTGGTGCTCCTGGCTCATCACCTCTGCCAAGTGCACCCCTAGCAAGGAGCTTGCTAGGGGGGTACTCCAGCAGGTTGCTCCCAAGCCCTGTTGCCTGCATCCATAGACAGACAGTATCAGGACTAAAGCTACCCTTTGATGGATTGAAATTCACCCAGTTCAGTAGGGACTGACCAATTTTGATCCATATAAGGCCCGTCCTGTTTGAGAGCAGTCAATCTACTAGTCAACCTGCTGGAAAACTTTAGCGCTAAAATAAATATAAAAATCAATATAAGTGACAAAGATGCATAAAAGATGAATCTCTCAATAAAACTACTGGTAATAATGCAATGTCAAGATTGTTTAAAGTACTCATAGACTTAAAGGTATATCATTAGAATGAATATTATAAATGATAAATGTCCAGTATAGGTGCAGGTGCACAACAATTAATCCAGGTAGGTGACTCTTATTATCCCAGTGGAAAAAAGGTAATCCAGTGATGTGCAGAGTATAGTAAAAATGGGCACTCACCAGATGCGCATTGTTCTTAAAAATGCGCATCTGGTGAGTGTGCATTTTTACTATACTATAAGAAAAATGCGCATCTGGTGAGTGCCCATTTTTACTATACTCTGCACATCACTGGATTAACTGTTTTCCACTGGGATAATAAGAGTCACCAACCTGGATTAATTGTTGTGCACCTGCACCTATACTGGACATTTATCATTTATAATATTCATTCTAATGATATACCTTTAAGTCTATGAGTACTTTAAACAATCTTGACATACGCATTACCACCAGTAGTTTTATTGAGAGATTCATTTTTTATGCATCTTTAGCCCTTATATTGATTTTTATATTTATTTTAGCGCTGCATTTTTCTTTTATTTGTCTTTAGAAGGTTTACGGTTTCCTTTTTAGTGTATCAGCTGCTTTTATTTATAAGCGCTCGCTAAGTCTCATTGTTTATATGCCGGAAAACTTTAGTTTGATCAGTGTCGTAGCTCTGATCAGCGTATTCTGACAATGAAGGAGTCCAGCTTACTCCTCCACTATCAGAATAGCGGAAAAAAACCTGAGCCCTGTGTAGACATCTTAAGTTTCTCCATTTCGTACTCATCCTCCAGTTGACGTGAGACACAAACGAGAAGCCTTTCCAAGAACCCAGACTACCACCGGAACAAAATACAAGGACAGGCAAAGACTGGCAGCGATAGGCAGGACTCTCTGCAGAGAAAACATCTTCTGTTGATCCAGACTGAGCTGATCTTCAATTTAATGAACTAAAATTAAATTACATTTTCCTCATGCCGCCCTTCCACATAAACTGGGTTTATTTTATGCAGCGCTTTCATAAAAGATAGCATCTTTCCCCAGCGTGAGACTTGGGATCCGAACCCAGGAGATGTGATGTCAGCACCTAATTTACCTGTCAGGTTCAATCTGAGAACTTCGGAGATAAGAGCTGCAGTGGAAAAAAACTCTTCATAATACATGTACAGTATTAAACATTAAGAGGAACGTATAGGCCTTTTTTTGTGATCCCTGTTGGGGGAGGTGCCATTTTAAAGTGGCATTTGCAATAAGCGCAGCACACCCCATAACATGCAGAACATCCTGGGCCACCCTGTAATGCAATTACTGACAAAGCTAAGGCTGGCCATAGACGGGCCGTTTATCGGCTGAATTGTCGGCCGATAAATGAAAAATCGGTCGATGCTGCCACCAATGCTTATGAAAAACGGCCGTTTTTAGTGAATTTTCCAGCATGACCGATAAAAAGAAACGAGAAGATCTGGGAAAAATGGCTGACGGCATTGCCCCACTAACTGTGTGAATATCGGCCGATTTTTCGTTCGGACGAAAATTCGGCCGATAACCTACCCGTCTATGGCCTGCATAAGGGAGGGAGGAGGTTGGGAAGATATTTGGGGTGGGGTGGGTGGGGGTGATGGGTTGTTAACGTCAAACTCCAAGCAAATAGCTAAACACACAGATGAAATACATATATAGGAGCTGTTTTGCCTGCCATAGGATTTGTATTTCTGCCCATCCAGCTCTGAGATTTACACAGTTCTGCCACACAGCACAGTCCTGTTTGGCAGGAGACCTGATTTTCCTCTGTTGCAGTTCAGTAATACTTGCAGGCAGGGCTGTGGATAAGGGGGTACCACCGGTCCTCCTGTATGGGGCCCAAGCCAGCAGGGGGGCCCAGGCAGCTGGATAAATCAGATGTGCGCAGGGAGGGTGATCAGTACGTCAGGGGTGCAATTACTGAAACGGATCCCCTGAATCGATCTCTGCTGCAGCAGCTGAAAGCTGGCTTCTTCACCTCTCTTTCCAGCTTGTAGCTGCTGCAGAAGGAGCCATACAGTGGATCTGCTCCAGTAACTGCTTCCCCTCCCCCCACGCCGCACTGATCAGCACTCCCTGTGTACTATACGTTTCACCCTGCTGCCCAGATCCCACTGTGTACCCCCCTACCCCCGCAGTGGTGCCGGCTTCCCTCCTCTCTTTCCCACCGGAAGCTACAAGTACACAATAGGATCCTTCAGGAAGGACAGTGGGAAAAGGGTATGGTAAATATGTCACATTTATCTGCCGGCTCCTTTCCTGAACGAACACAATGAGTGATTGGTACTGATTAAGCAGTGTTTCCATTCACAACTGAAGCATAGTAAACTGTGCTTATTTGGTGGGCCCCGTCATGTTGGCTGTATGGGGCCCCATGGTTTCTAACGGCAGCCCTGCTTACAGGTGTTGTTCCTCCCCCTAGCCTGTGAATGGACAGTGAAACGAGAAGCAGCAGTTTGAGGGAACTTACCAACCTGACACTCTACTCTTTCTATCAGCAAACTCTTTGTTAGCACACAAGCACTGCAGCAGCTGACTGCCTCCTTATGCTGCTTCCCCCTCTGTAAGTCTAAGTACTGCTGTAAGATTGCAAGAAGATGATACCGAGACAAATTTAGGTTCTTACATTGCTTCAAAAAAATAAAAAAATAATAAATAAAATAATGAATACAGAGCTGCATTAATTTGCATATTTTATATCTGCTTGGAGTTAATCTTTACTTGCTAATTCTTAAAGCAGAGCTCCACCCAAAAGGGGAAATTCCTCTTTAAGGACTGCTCCCCCGCTCCCCATTAAGGATTGGCACCTTTGGGGGCGTTTACCCGAATTTGACGCTCCCACTTCAGGTCCGATCGCCTAGGCAATCAGAAGCGAAAGGTGTCCTCCCTCCCTGTAGTCTTTTGGGACACGTGACAGGTCCCAGAAGACTACAGGACCATTCATGAAGTGCTGTGCTACTCACGCATGCGCAGTGGGTATCCGGCTGTGAAGCCGCAAGCTGCACACCCGGGTGCCCACACTGAAGGTGCCGGCCTCCTGGAATACAGGAAGGCCGGTGAAATGGGCTGCGGGGGACACACCACGGGACCGAGGGACAGGTAAGTGGCTGTTTTTTACAGTTTGTGTAGCTGCTGACTTATTTTTTGACAGGGTGAGTGGAACTCCGCTTTAAGAGAACAGGACTAGAGGAACAAAGGCGAGGGGGTTGACCTAAAGTAAACTGTTAAGTTTAGGTTTGCTCTAAAGCCCACCTCCAAGAAGAGGAAAAAAAAAAAGTCATGCTAGCTCAGCAAGTTAGCTCAGCACGGCCCGGCGGACCTTTTAATCCGGCCCGCGGATGTGGCTGTCAGGATGTGTGTAGGCGGGGCAGCGTGACGAACGTGAGGGCTCCTCTCACAGTCCGCCCTGAAGACCGGAACGGCGCGGGAACACAGCGAGAGGAACGCGCGGAGCAAAGGTAAGTGAATTGACACAGGGGGGACTTGGGGACTTAATATGGGGGATGAATAAATATGGGGAATGAATTACTATATGGGGGATGGATTACTATGGGGGATGAATTACTATATGGGGGATGAATTACTATATGGGGGATGGATTACTATATGGGGGATGAATTACTATATGGGGGATGAATTACTATGGGGGATGAATTACTATATGGGGGATTAATTACTATGGGGGATGAATTACTATGGGGGATGAATTACTATATGGGGGATGAATTACTATATGGGGGATGAATTACTATATGGGGGATGGATTACTATATGGGGGATGAATTACTATGGGGGATGAATTACTATATGGGGGATTAATTACTATGGGGGAATATTACTATACTTACTATGGATGACGCATACACATCATTCATCTACTCTTGGTCCGGCCCCCGGGTCCAATATATGAACCCATTGCGGCCCTCAAGTCAAAAAGTTTGCCCACCCCTGTGCTAGCTGTAGGGGCTCATTATGTCTTGGGGACAGTTGAAGACGCTCCACCCAATGCTCTGATTTGTGGGTGGAGCCTCGTTGTCATTATGCACCATAATGGGGTATAAAAGCTGTATGGTACTCAGAGGAGGCTGGAGTGTGACCGGAGCAGGTTGAAGCTTAGGGACCGGTCAGAGCACTGGGAGGAGCCTACTGGAGCGAGGAGCAAGGTAAGTATGTACACCTTAATCCTCTGCCCCAAGACTAAGCAAGCATTCAACCCTGGAAGTGCACGGGAAGCCTGCTGCAAAGGTGTTTTTTTTTTATTATTACTTCCTGGAGTTGGGCTTTAAAGAGTATCAGACGAAACGTCCTGAAGATTACATGAGATTAAGCCCCCCAATCTACCACTAGTGGCGGCTTCCTGCCTCTCAGCAAGATTTATACTTGGAGCTTCCCATCTGTCAGGAGCAATTATCTTCCAAGAGGTTCCAAGAAGCTGTTCTATCACCCAAAACTTTCATAGCCTGGAGGCTCAAGTAAGGTTACAATGTCTGATGGAAAAGATCAGAGCGCTTGAAATTTACACCAAAATGGACTGTATTTCATCATGTATGTATTTATATCTTAACGTCATTTTTCTAGTGGCAATTCAGTGTAATTACAACTTGTTTGTTAATGGTATAATCCAGCTTCCCTGTATGTTGGGGATAGATAGTTTAGCCCACAGATAGACCATTACTTTCTGCTTCATGTTCCCTCAATAAGCAGCCAGCCTCCATAGCAGGCATTAGGCATAGAAGATTGTCTCTTTACACTTCAAGGAGTGGTGAACATCACCATGTACTGAATTTTAAGAAGCAAAACTACATTGGATTAAACCCCCATGTGATATTGGAGAGTTAAGCTGCTTGTGTAGGGTGCTTATTCAGCAGGTGACCATACTGGCCGGACAGACCGAGGTCAAAAGGAGGTGCGTCACTGCGTAAAGAGGTGCCTGAAACACAACAATTGTTGACATTTCACTGTATGAACATCTAAGACACTGAGGATCCTACCTGACCCTGGAGTCAGGAGACAGCTGGAAGATGGGGGAGCCGGAGCGAACTACAGGCGTACTGCTCCTTCTATGGAAGGATTCCTCCATGTTCTCGTACAACAAGTCATTGGCTGTTCCTGCTTCTTCATCTGTTCTGGTTTCTTCTTTATTCGGCTCATCTAGAAAAAACAGTGCGCCAGTCAAACCATTAATGAAGATTCAAAACTAAACTCCAAGCAAACAACTAAACACACCAATGTAAATATTATATATATATATATATATACACACACACACTATATATATCAAATCTGTTTTTAACTCTCACTCCTTCCAGTCCTCATATGGATGACACCACTTTACAGTTTAAAGCCTAATGACAAAATCGGACGAAAAATACAGCTTCTGGAGTAATCGTCCAATAATCTGATTGTAAGCACACAGCTTTCAAGAGCCAATCAGTTCATGCAAAATTATCCAAAGGGATAAGCATGAAAATTTTACCTGTACGAAATTAGAACAAATGCAGGGTCCGTGGAGACCGGATATAGTGAATGCAGGGTCTGGGGAGAACAGATATAGTGAATATGGAGTCCGGGGAGAGCGGATATAGTGAACGCGGGGTCCGGGGAGAGCGGATATAGTGAACGCGGGGTCCGGGGAGAGCGGATATAGTGAACGCGGGGTCCGGGGAGAGCGGATATAGTGAACGCGGGGTCCGGGGAGAGCGGATATAGTGAACGCGGGGTCCGGGGAGACCTGATATAGTGAATGCGGGGTCCGGGGAGAGCGGATATAGTGAATGCGGGGTCCGGGGAGAGCGGATATAGTGAATGCGGGGTCCGGGGAGAGCGGATATAGTGAATGCGGGGTCCGGGGAGAGCGGATATAGTGAATGCGGGGTCCGGGGAGAGCGGATATAGTGAATGCGGGGTCCGGGGAGAGCGGATATAGTGAATGCGGGGTCCGGGGAGAGCGGATATAGTGAATGCAGGGTCCGGGGAGACCTGATATAGTGAATGCAGGGTCCGGGGAGAGCGAATATAGTGAATGCAGGGTCCGGGGAGAGCGGATATAGTGAATGCAGGGTCCGGGGAGACCTGATATAGTGAATGCAGGGTCCGGGGAAACCGGATATAGTGAATGCAGGGTCCGGGGAGACCTGATATAGTGCATACAGGATCCGGGGAGAGCGGATATAGTGAATGCAGGGTCCGGGGAGACCGGATATAGTGAATGCGGGGTCCGGGGAGACCGGATATAGTGAATGCGGGGTCCGGGGAGAGCGGATATAGTGAATGCAGGGTCCGGGGAGACCTGATATAGTGAATGCAGGGTCCGGGGAGAGCGGATATAGTGAATGCAGGGTCCGGGGAGAGCGGATATAGTGAATGTAGGGTCCGCGGAGACCTGATATAGTGAATGCAGGATCCGGGGAGAGCGGATATAGTGAATGCAGGGTCCGGGGAGAGCGGATATAGTGAATGCGGGGTCCGGGGAGAGCGGATATAGTGAATGCAGGGTCCGGGGAGACCGGATATAGTGAATGCGGGGTCCGGGGAGAGCGGATATAGTGAATGCAGGGTCCGGGGAGAGCGGATATAGTGAATGCAGGGTCCGGGGAGACCGGATATAGTGAATGCGGGGTCCGGGGAGACCTGATATAGTGAATGCGGGGTCCGGGGAGACCTGATATAGTGAATGCGGGGTCCGGGGAGACCGGATATAGTGAATGCAGGATCCGGGGAGACCAGATATAGTGAATGCAGGGTCCGGGGAGACCTGATATAGTGAATGCAGGGTCTGGGGTTTAGTACCAGTTTAAGGTAGATTGAGTGGACTTTAGGGGTGTGGCCTCAGCATTATGAGGAAGATTTACTAAAACTGGAGCACTCTGAATCTAGTCCAGCTGTGCATGGCAGCCAACCAACTTCTAACCTCAGCTTGTTCAATTAATCTTTGACAATAAAACCTGAAAGCTGATTGGTCTCTAAGCAGAGCTGCACCAGATTTTGCACTCTCCAGCTATAGTAAATCTCCCCCACTGTGTTCCTGATTGCATTACTAGTGTCACTGTTTTCCCTGATATTTCTGCCCTGACTTGCAGTAGGCTGGGACTGGGTTGCTCTGAGTTATGGCATTTTGCCTGATGGATGCCACTTTCTCCATTTCAGCTGCAAACTGTGTATTTTCCTCTTCCTCCAGTATACACATCATCATCAGCTCCTCGGCGGCTGCTCCCAGCATTCACCTCACGTCTTCATTAGAGCAGCAGCAAGGTAATTAGTTCGAGAAATTAACCGCTGCCATCAGCCTAGATCTAAAGAGCCTCATGGAAAGGTTTTTAATTGGCGAACTGGTGATTTGTTTTAATAGCCTCCGTCTTGGCGGTCTGTCAGGGCCCCGACCTCGGCCCAGGCTTACCGGCTCTCACCTACTTATCATGTAACAATTTATTTCCCTTCTGAGTGTTGATGAAATGAAACTGCAAACAATTAAGTAAATGAAGCAACAAAGTGAACTTTTCATGACAGAGACACGTAAGCTGCCACCACCTATTTTTTTTTAGGAAGGTGACTGGTTGTCGTACTGAACTATTTTTATTTATTACAGGTACTTATACAACGCCGTCAATGTATGCAGCGCTTTACATATATATTGTACATTCAGATCAGTCCCTAACCCTCAAGGGGCGTACAATCTAAGGTCCCTAACCCTCAAGGGGCATACAATCTAAGGTCCCTAACCCTCAAGGGGCGTACAATCTAAGGTCCCTAACCCTCAAGGGGCGTACAATCTAAGGTCCCTAACCCTCAAGGGGCGTACAATCTAAGGTCCCTAACCCTCAAGGGGCGGTACAATCTAAGGTCCCTAACCCTCAAGGGGCGTACAATCGAAGGTCCCTAACCCTCAAGGGGCGTACAATCTAAGGTCCCTAACCCTCAAGGGGCGGTACAATCGAAGGTCCCTAACCCTCAAGGGGTGTACAATCTAAGGTCCCTAACCCTCAAGGGGCGTACAATCTAAGGTCCCTAACCCTCAAGAGGCGTACAATCTAAGGTCCCTAACCCTCAAGGGGCGTACAATCTAAGGTCCCTAACCCTCAAGGGGCGTACAATCTAAGGTCCCTAACCCTCAAGGGGCGTACAATCTAAGGTCCCTAACCTCAAGGGGCGTACAATCTAAGGTCCCTAACCCTCAAGAGGCGTACAATCTAAGGTCCCTAACCCTCAAGGAGTGTACAATCTAAGGTCCCTAACCCTCAAGGGGCGTACAATCTAAGGTCCCTAACCCTCAAGGGGCGTACAATCTAAGGTCCCTAACCCTCAAGAGGCGTACAATCTAAGGTCCCTAACCCTCAAGGGGCGTACAATCTTAGGTCCCTAACCCTCAAGGGGCGTACAATCTTAGGTCCCTAACCCTCAAGGGGCGTACAATCTAAGGTCCCTAACTCACATTCATACTTACACATACTAGGGACAATTTAGACAGGATCCAATTCACCTCTCAGCATGTCTTTGGAGTGTGGGAGGAAACCCACGCAGGCACAGGGAGAACATGCAAACTCCAGGCAGGTGGTGCTGTGGTTGGGATACGAACCAAGGACGCGAGTACTGCCAGGCGGTAGTGCGAACCATTTAGCCACTGTACTGCCCACGCTTCAAACTAGGTCTTTGATCAACAAATGGTCGTCTTCATTCCTCCATCCATGATTGACCTGCACTGGAGATGTTTACGGAACATCTCCTTTCCCGGCAGCAATCCATGTGTACATCCTACAATCCTAATCTGGTGCAAAGTTCAGTATTTACAACAATTACTCCGACAGTTAATCATCCCCTACAAAAATAATACACTATCTACACCACCGATGTATTTGAAATACTGCCAAGGACACGTACACAATTTTCTAAGAAGTCAGTCTCTTATCTTGTTATTTACATGGTGTAGTTGTTCTAGAACATTCCAATGATTCTTATTGTTGTGAATTCTTATCACCTATATAGATACATTGTTACTCATCGTGGTTCCAGCTAAACCAGCAGCCCATTGTCGGAGAAGGTATGAAAGATGACCGAATCCTCTGATAAGCCGACCTACTAGTTTGCAGCCAAAGCACATTTGCTCCTCTGATCCTTCCCATAGCTCCAGACTGGAATGTATATAGAGCTTTTCACATATATTTCACTTTTTCTCTCAAGTTCATTACTAAACTGTAAGATCTAATTGTTATTCTATCCTCATTCAAGCTGACGTGGGGCATTGTCCGCACGGCATGGGCTAACTGCTTGTTTTTGTGTAGGGAGCGTAAAACGGAGCTGCGGTCAAAATCTAAAGAATTAAAAAAGTCAGCAGCTACAAAAAATGTCCCTCGATCCAGCGGTGTGCTCACTGCAGCCAGTTTCACCGGCTGTCCTCTTTTCCCGGCGCCAGCATCTCAAGTGTGGGCAACTGGCTGTGATAGTTTGCGGCTTAACAGCCGAGTGCCCACAGCGCATGCGCGAGTAGTGCTGCACCTTGTGATTGGCCCCGTTGTCTTCTGGGACCTGTCACACATCCCAGAAGACTACGGGGAGGACAACTTCCACTTCCAATCACCTAGCCGGTCGCAGTGGAATTGGGAGCGTGTACATGTCAAAATCAGGTACCCGCCCCTTAAAGCTGAGCTCCACCCAAAAGGGGAAGTTCCGCTTTAAGGACTGCTCCCTTCTCCCCATTAAGGATTGGCACCTTTGGGGAGCGGGTACCCAAATTTGACAGGTACCAGCTCCCACTTCCAGTCCGATTGCAAGCAGAAGGTGTCCTCCCTCCCTCCCTGTAGTCTTTTGGGACACGTGACAGGTCCCAGAAGACTACAGGACCATTTTGGAAGCGCAGCGCTACTCATGTATGCGCAGTGGGCACCCGGCTGTGAAGCCGCAAGATGTCACAGCCGGCTGCCTACAAAGATGATGCCGGCCTCCTGGAATACAGGACAGCCAGTGAAAGGAGCTGCGGGGGACACACCATGGGACTGAGGGACAGGTAAGTGGCTGTTTTTTAAAAATCAGCAGCTACAGTTTTTGTAGCTGTTGACTTTTATTTTTTGATAGATTGAGTGGAACTCCGCTTTAAAGGTGCCAATCCCCAACAGGAAGCAGGGGACGAGGACCTAAAATGTAACTTCCCCTTTTGGGTGGAGATATACTCACCTATTCCTCCAAAGGACTGGTCCGTTCAGCTCCTGCTCCCCCACGGTCTTGCGCAGTGGACTGTTCCCGACCAGCTCTGAGCGTGAAGACGCCAGGAACAGTCAGCCACTGGTGATGGAGGAGTGCCTAAGGGTCAGGTGAGTTGTATCAATTGTGCACACAGAGATGGACGAGGTCATCCATCTTGCTAAGGATCCTCCATCTTGTATCTCTCTCCCTCCAATTCCCCCTCCCCCCCCCCCCCCAGAAATGTGTCTGTATGATGCTGAGAGATCACAGGCAATCAGAATCAGCGGGAGAGCTTCATGGTTATAAATCCCAAATTAGCTGGTGCCCGGGTGTCTGTTAGCTTCTCAATCTGAGATATCGTAGAGCCATAAACCAGTCCTTCACTGAGCTTCAAAGACATTACATCTAGCTGTAAAACAGACTCACATTTAAAAATCCACTTTTCCATGATTTGATATCTTAAGGTAGGAAATAATTACATAAACATAAAGCATATATATTTGGATAGCTCAGTTTAATACAAGTCGCCTGATATCTTACAGTCCCTAGTTGAAGTCTACAAAAGGGCAGAAAGCATATAGTTCTAGCTAAAATAGTAAACTATGCCATGTTTCATATATAGACGTTCAGCAGATGATTCTGCATATTAATCTACCCGTGGATAGAATGTTACATGTACCTAGGAAAGGTTATTGACCATAGTATAATTTACGAGGGATTTGGTCATAGCCTGAGCTCCCTGCCTACAACAACCTCCCCAAATGAGGCGATTGGTTCTCTGCTTCAAGGAGACACCCTGCTGAGTTCCTAGAAAAAGGCTGTTATGCTTGGAGCAGGGAGTTGAGTAAGTTAAGTTGAAGAATTCTCCCTTTTAACATCAGGAACCAACTTTGGGAGATAAGGCGCCCTTTTACTCTGACATTTGAAAGCTGCTTCAACCAAGGCTGACGGCAAGTATTCTACCTCCCTAAACTTTTCTGTTATCTCTTTGCTGTGTTTTTGCTCTCTGTATTTATACATATATTGGCTACATGTTTTTCTGTAAATACTATTATTGCACCATTTTGACCGTTTTAGTAATAAATCTTATTTTCTGAAAAGTGTTGAACTGTTTCTAAAGCTCTTTAATCCAAACTAAGAATCCCTGTCTCTGAAGAGCGCTACTGTGTGTTTTAAACTTCTGCATACATCTGTCTGCAATGACAGTGTGTATACAGACGCTTATTCAAACATCATAGTATTATTGCTAATATTGCCGAGTTTCCTCATTCTCCGTACAAAAAGGCGGTGGTGTCAGTGTGAAGGGTTGTGTAATTAACCTGACCCAGTAACAATCGCTCTCAGGCTGCCGGTACACAGATTGTGGTCCATTAGCTGGAAAATCTGTGTGCAGGGTGCAGCTGGGCGTGGCATTGTTACACACGTAACAGCGCAGTCACGAGTTTGGTGAGAAGGGCTGAGGGTCTGACGCCACGATCGTCACAAGTATAAGCTCTGTGTTCACCCCTACACAAAACAAACAGTTAATGCATGCAGTGCGGTCACAGTCCAACCAAATGGGGGGGGGGGGGGGATTTGCTTGAAGTTAGGCTTTAAGTGGGATAACTGAGATTGCAAGCCGTAAGCAAGATTGACATCTTTCTCCAGTTTATTTTACAGCCCCGTTAAATAGGTTGGAGATCAGATTACACAGACCCACAGAATAAATCAGAGGGTGGGCACACAGCTCTCCTAGCAGAGACAAGATGGCCTGGTTTAGTCATTTGTACAAATATTTTATTATAAAAAAATCCAGTGTTAGATGTGTCCCCAGTAATAATTGTTTGATTCCTCCCCTCCACTGTTCTGTGCTAACAGAGCTGAGTAACAGCCACACCCCTCACAAGTGTTCTCACACAAATGTGTACTGCATAGAAGGGGAGGGGCTTTCCTGACCAGGTCAGTTACTGAGTGCTGATTACTGAGTCTAAAGCCAGACATAGATTAATTGAATCTCTGCCGGTTCAGCAGGGACTGGACAAGATTCGATCCATCTATAGGTAGACTGGTTGTACTTTAGTCGATCCATCGATCCACTTCTTACAACCAGTCTGTTGTATTTTTTTTTTTTACACGTGATCACTGCTAGCGGCTATAGCCACCAGCAGTGATAATTGTGTTCTGCAAGCAGGAAACATTGACTGTGTTGATGGGGAATCGAGCAATTTTCTTTCCTGCAAACCAACCCATGTTTGCAGAAAAGAAAATTGCATTATCTATGGCTTGCTTTCCTCTGGTGCCTATTGTATTGTACAATCTCCTTACAGTTCTGTATTGACACACTCATTTTGCTTGGAAATACCTTAACCACCTCCCGTCCGGCCCACGTACATAAACGGCTGGACGAAAGCAGTGCAGGAGTGGGTTGCCGTTTATAAATGGCCTCCGCATTCACTGCCTGAACGCGTTCGGCATCGCGGTCTGGTGCCCGCTGTATCCTCCGGACACGGCGGAACATCAATCGCTATACGGGTCCTCTGTGTGAGGTCCCGATCTTGTGATCACTGATTGGCCCAATCAGTGATGACACAAATAGTAGTAAGCAAGATGTCACTTGCTGACAACATTGCTTACTACTAGTGAAATATGTGAATGATCACAGAGATCATTGTACAAAGCTATTCACAACAGCCTTGTACCATGTGGCAAGCTGTGACCAATCACAGCTCTCACAGTATTTCTCAATGGCTGCAAGAATGCAGCCAGAGAGAAGGAGAAATGATTGATTTTACGGCCTTTATGGGTGTAAAAGCATTCTGTGTAAAAAAAAAATAAATAAAAATCTTCATCACCTGGGGGGGTCACCTATGGTGACACTTTACTGCTAGGGTGACAGTACATTTTAAGAAAAAACCCAAAAGACCATAATATAAAAAAATAAAAATTTAAAAAAAAATTTAAAAATTATAATTTTTGGTTATAAACTAATTTGGGTTATTTTTTTTTTTACTAAAAAGATACCTGAATACATTTTGGCCAAGATTTATGAAGAAATATTATTTAATTTGCAAAATGTTATAAGAAAAACTTTTTTTTTCAAAATGTTTGGACTTTTTCATTTATATAGCAAAAAAATAAAAATCCCAGCGGTGAATAAATACCACCAAAATAAAGTTTTATCCGTCTCAAAAAAATGCTAAAAAATTCATATGGGTACAGTGTTGCATGACCGCGCAATTGCCTTGGCAGGATTGGGGGGAAATTGGCCTTGGCAGGAAGGGGGGGAAAGTGTCCGAACTGGAAGGGGGTGAAAGCGTTCCGGACTGGAAGGGGGTGAAAGCGTCCGGGCTGGAAGGGGGGTGAAAGCGTCCGGGCTGGAAGGGGGGTGAAAGCGTCCGGGCTGGAAGGGGGGTGAAAGCGTCCGGGCTGGAAGGGGGGTGAAAGCGTCCGGGCTGGAAGGGGGGTGAAAGCGTCCGGGCTGGAAGGGGGGTGAAAGCGTCCGGGCTGGAAGGGGGGTGAAAGCGTCCGGGCTGGAAGGGGGGTGAAAGCGTCCGGGCTGGAAGGGGGGTGAAAGCGTCCGGGCTGGAAGGGGGGTGAAAGCGTCCGGGCTGGAAGGGGGGTGAAAGCGTCCGGGCTGGAAGGGGGGTGAAAGCGTCCGGGCTGGAAGGGGGGTGAAAGCGTCCGGGCTGGAAGGGGGGTGAAAGCGTCCGGGCTGGAAGGGGGGTGAAAGCGTCCGGGCTGGAAGGGGGGAAAGCGTCCGGACTGGAAGAAGGGGAAAGCGTCCGGACTGGAAGAAGGGGAAAGCGTCCGGACTGGAAGAAGGGGAAAGCGTCCGGACTGGAAGAAGGGGAAAGCGTCCGGACTGGAAGAAGGGGAAAGCGTCCGGACTGGAAGAAGGGGAAAGCGTCCGGACTGGAAGAAGGGGAAAGCGTCCGGACTGGAAGGGGGTGAAAGCGTCGGGACTGGAAGGGGGTGAAAGCGTCCGGACTGGAAGGGGGTGAAAGCGTCCGGACTGGAAGGGGGTGAAAGCGTCGGGACTGGAAGGGGGTGAAAGCGTCCGGACTGGAAGGGGGTGAAAGCGTCCGGACTGGAAGGGGGGTGAAAGCGTCCGGACTGGAAGGGGGGGAAAGCGTCCGGACTGGAAGGGGGGGAAAGCGTCCGGACTGGAAGGGGGGGAAAGCGTCCGGACTGGAAGGGGGGTGAAAGTGTCCGGACTGGAAGGGGGGGAAAGTGTCCGGACTGGAAGGGGGGGAAAGTGTCCGGACTGGAAGGGGGGGAAAGTGTCCGGACTGGAAGGGGGTGGAAGTGTCCGGACTGGAAGGGGTTAAAATACCATTTTCTCCTAGTAGAAATGCTGCTTCCTGCCCTCCCCCCAAGTACTCTGTGCTGGCAGAGCTGAGTTAGGGCTCGTTCACACTTGACTTTATTTCTAACTGTTGTCAAATGCCCCTATAGCGTTTGACAAGCGTTTGTGAAGCGTTCTTAACGCTCCGCAACCGCTCCAAAAACTTCCCATGCGCGGTTTTGCGGCGGTTGGTAGGCATTTGTCAAGCGTTAAAACCGCACCACAAACGCCTATAATGAAGTTTAAATGGTGTAAACGCTCAGCAACCGCGTTGCGACTGCACCGCAACGCCGGCCAGGTGTTTGCAGAGCGGCACCTTAAATTTGAATGGGAGGCTTCAACTCCTCCTGACTCGACCAGAAGCGTCCGTTTTAACGCGACGCTAAAGCTTCCATGTGAACAGCACTATGTGCTGCAATGTGCAGAATTTTTAGAGGTGTTTGAGAAGCGTTAAAAACGCCTGTCTGACGCCTGCTGACAGAGCTAGTGTGAACGTAGCCTTAGAGCCACACCTTTCAAGTGTCCTCCCACAGACTTGAACTGCAAAGGGGGCCAGCATACCCGAGCAGGTCTGTGCCGACTGCAGAGTGCATTGGGTCTAACTCTGGTGCTCACTGATTACACAGTCCTGTTTTGCCACACTTGGAAATGCCTAATCATCTCAGTGAAAATGCTGCTTCCTGCCCTCCCCCCCACTGCTCTGTACTGGCAGAGCTGAGTAACAGCCTCACCCCTCACAAGCGCACTCACACAGACTTGTACTGCAAAGAGGGAGGACATTCCTGACCAAGTCTGTTACTGAGTGCTGATTGCTGAGTGCATATGGTCGAACGCTGGTGCCTAGTGTATTGAAAAGTCTTATTCAGACACCTGGAACAAGTGGGGGAAGGTCTATGAAAATGGAGGTTGGTAGTATTATGTATGTCTGACTGCAGCCCATCCGCCTGTTTTTACTGCCCCCCAACCACATATGTAAAATTAGGGTTTGACGTGCCTCACCAGCCAGCTACTGGGGATTCTAATCATACCACAGCTGGAAAACTATAGAGAACAAACACTGCTTTAATAAAGTAGGCAGCGTAACAATGTTGCAGAACGACCTCTTTGTACTGACAAACTACCAGAAACTATGTTTCCCACCCCGCCGCCCCAACATACGCACCAGGACTGCGCATCAAAGAACATTCATTATTCTGGGTTTGCCAATCGCTGTATAATCTGTGAATATGCATTAGGAAGACAATTGTCGTCTGCAGACAACCCACGAGGGAGCGGCCTGCAGACAGAGCTGAGCTTCACAATACAAAATGAATGAATCATCTCATAAAGCGATCTGCAAAGACATGCGAGTCAAAACACCACGCAGTGAGACGGAATCCATCATGGAGCGCACAATCCAAACTGCCCGGGCCAAAGTGGCTATAAAAGAGGGAAGGAGGACAGAGATTGGTTTATTGCTAACGCCCTCCAGAGGATTTACCCCCCCCCCCATCCTTCCTGACCAGGCCATTTTTTGCATTACTTTGACTGACAATTACACGGTCATGCAACACTGACCCCAAATTAAGTTTAAGTACTTTTTTTCCCACAAACAGAGCTTTCTTTTGGTGGTATTTGATTGCCATTGCGGGTTTTTTTTTTTTTTGCGCTATAAACAAAAAACCCAACAATTTTGAGAAAAAAAAAATATTTTTGACTTTTTGCTATTTAACCGTTTCAATACCGGGCACTTTTCCCCCTTCCTGCCCAGGCCATTTTTCAGGTTTCAGCGTTCTCACACTTTGAATGACAATTGCGCGGTCATACAACATTGTACCCAAACTAAAATTTTATCATTTTCTTCACACAACTAGAGCTTTCTTTTGGTGGTATTTAATCACAGCTGGGGTTTTTATTTTTTGATAAATTAACAAAAAAAACCAAATTTTTTTTTTTAAAAAAAACACGTTTTTCTTTGTTTGTTATAAAAGTTTGCAAATAAATAATTGTTCTTCATAAATTTAGGCCGATATGTATTCTGCTACATGTCTTTGGTGAAAATAACCCAAATTAGGATGTATTATTTAGTTTGTAGGAAAGTTATAGAGTTCACAAACTATGGGATAGATCTGAATATTGATCAATCCTGAAGTACTGACAGCCAATCTAATATCTTGAGGTCCAAGAATGTCAGAACAGTACAGATATCCCCCAAATGTCAGGACAGTACAGATATCCCCCAAATGTCAGAACAGTGCAGATATCCCCCCAAATGTCAGAACAGTACAGATATCCCCCAAATGTCAGAACGGTACAGATATCCCCCAAATGTCAGAACGGTACAGATATCCCCCAAATGTCAGAACGGTACAGATATCCCCCAAATGTCAGGACGGTACAGATATCCCCCAAATGTCAGGACGGTACAGATATCCCCCCAAATGTCAGGACAGGACAGATACCCCCCAAATGTCAGGACGGTACAGATATCCCCCAAATGTCAGGACGGTACAGATATCCCCCAAATGTCAGGACGGTACAGATATCCCCCAAATGTCAGGACAGTACAGATATCCCCCACATGTCAGGACAGTACAGATATCCCCAAATGTCAGGACAGTACAGATATCCCCCAAATGTCAGGACAGTGCAGGTATCCCCCAAATGTCAGGACAGTACAGGTATCCCCCAAATGTCAGGACAGTACAGATATCCCCCAAATGTCAGAACAGGACAGATATCCCCTAAATGTCAGAACAGTGCAGATATCCCCCAAATGTCAGGACAGGACAGATATCCCCCAAATGTCAGGACAGGACAGATATCCCCCAAATGTCAGAACGGTACAGATATCCCCCAAATGTCAGGACGGTACAGATATCCCCCCAAATGTCAGAACAGTACAGATACCCCCCAAATGTCAGGATGGTACAGATATCCCCCAAATGTCAGGACGGTACAGATATCCCCCAAATGTCAGGACAGTACAGATATCCCCCAAATGTCAGGACAGTACAGATATCCCCCAAATGTCAGGACAGTACAGATATCCCCCAAATGTCAGGACAGTGCAGATATCCCCCAAATGTCAGGACAGTACAGATATCCCCCAAATGTCAGGACAGGACAGATATCCCCCAAATGTCAGAACGGTACAGATATCCCCCCAAATGTCAGAACGGTACAGATATCCCCCAAATGTCAGGACAGGACAGATATCCCCCAAATGTCAGGACAGTACAGATACCCCCCAAATGTCAGGACGGTACAGATATCCCCCAAATGTCAGGACAGTACAGATATCCCCCAAATGTCAGGACAGTACAGATATCCCCCAAATGTCAGGACAGTACAGATATCCCCCAAATGTCAGGACCGGACAGATATCCCCCAAATGTCAGGACCGGACAGATATCCCCCAAATGTCAGGACCGGACAGATATCCCCCAAATGTCAGGACAGTACAGATATCCCCCAAATGTCAGGACCGGACAGATATCCCCCAAATGTCAGAACAGTGCAGATATCCCCCCAAATGTCAGGACGGGACAGATATCCCCCAAATGTCAGGACAGTACAGATATCCCCCAAATAACCCTTTTTTGCAGAGTAGACAGTCCGACGTACTTCATAAGAGGAATGGCGAGTTTTCTGAAGTTGTATTTTTTTTGTCATAATTTTTCAGAAAATGAAAAAATAAAAAAAAATATTTTCACTATTTTTTTTTTTACATACTGTCACCAGTGCAGTACAGCGTCATCATATAACTGGCATGGCGGTGATCAGGGACACGGACTGGTGACAGTGTGAAAAAAAAATATTTTTTTTTTTAATTTTTTTTTTATTATTTACATTTTTTTTTACCATAGTAACACTGTACTACTTTGGGAAGTGATTAGTATTTTTTTTTTTTTTTTATACAATTTGCTTATAGCAAAGAATTACTTTGCTATAAGCAAGCATTTACCTGAATGACATCAATTAATTCAGGGGTTTTTTTCGGGGTTTTTTTGTGCTTAGCTGTGATTTGGCATGACATGTGATTAGCTGTGACCATTCACAGCTAGGCACTAGTATACAATGGATGGCATGAATGAAGCCATCCATTGTATACAACTGTCATGTGACCTGCTGTGCTTGGTCACAGCAGGTCACATGGTACCTGCAACGGGGCCGGTACTCAGATCTGTCATCGGCCGTGTGACAGATCACGCCGCTGCACGGCTCTGCAAGCGCGCAAACTGAGCATGTGCGGGAGTACGCCAAATGGCGGCCTCCCGGAAAGCTAGTACATTTTTCCGGACGCCATACGGCTATTGGCCGGGCGTCAAATAGTTAACATGTCCAGTAAAAAAAATTTAAAAATCACATTTCGTCATAAATTTAGGCCAAAATGTATTCCGCTCCGTGTCTTTGCTAAAAAAAAAAAAAAAAAAAATACCAATACGTGCAAATTAATTGGTTTATGTGAAAGTTATAGCATTTACAAATGGCGGTATAGACACTAGAATTTTTTTTTTTACTGGTAATGGCGGTGATCAGCGACTTAAAGCGGGACTGCGGTGGGCATTCTAACACTGGAGGGGGAACTGACTTGGTGTCACTGACATCCCCAGTGACACCAATACAGTGATCAGTGCTAATAAAAAGCACTGACACTGTACTAATGACACTGGGGAGGTAGGGGTTAACATGTGGGGCGATCAAAGGGTTTACTGTGTGCTGTTTCACTATGGGGGCTGTGTGTTTGCTTCACTGTGCAGTCATCCAGAGCAGTGTGCCCGAGCTGACAGTAGGACTGTTAGTAAACAAAACAGTCGTCCTCCCCGTCGGAGATGTTCGGTAATCTCCGGGCGCAGGCGGGGAGCCATACAAAGCAGGAACTGACAGGGGAGAGATCTGTATTGTTTATATACAGGTCTCCCTCCTGTTGGAGATACTTGGCGATCACCGGGAGCCGGCGAGTAATCACCAGCTGGGACCCGGTGATTGACAGTCGAGGCGGCGAATGGCTGAGTTCAGGTGTGATTTGTAAATCGCATATCGCACCTGAAGTCGCACCAGCGTGAACCAGGGCTAAATATGTGGGGAAAATATAAAGAAAGGAATGTGAAATAACCCCATGATGTGACCAGACTACTTTTCCCTGTGGGGCCTTTAACCACTCGAAGATCCGGCCTTTTCTGGGGCTTTTTCTTTAAGAGCTTGTTTACACTCTACGTCTTCCCAAATGCCCCTATAACGTCAGACAGGCATTAAAAGCGCTCCCCAAACGCCCTAGGCACGGTTTTGAGGCGTTTTACAAGTGTTAAAGCCGCACCACAAATGCCTATAATGAACTTAATGGTATTAACTCCCTGCAGACACCTGCCAGGCGTTTGAGGAGCATCACCATAGACTTCAATGGGAGGCGTTGAAATGCTCCACATGAGGCGTCAATTTTGATGCGACGCCAACGCTTCAGTGTGAACACCACTGTGTGCTGCCATGTGTATCATTTTCATAGGCGTTTGAGGAGCGTTAAAAACGCCCCTCAAACGTCTGCTTTCAATGCTAGTGTGAACGGAGCTTAAATGTAACAATCAGTATTTTTTGCTAGAAAATTTCTTAGAACACGCAAACATTATATATATATATATATATTTATTAATATTTTTTTAAAGAGGCCCTAGAGAATAAATTGGGTGTTGCAATTTGTTTACGTCACGCAGTATTTTTGCAATTGCAATTTTTTTGGGGAAAAATACACACTTTTTTGAATTTGAATGCAAAAAAAAAAAAAACGCAATACATAACCCAACTTTTTGGTAAGATTTAAAAGATGATGTAATGTCGAGTAAATAGATACCAAACATGTCCCATTTTAAAATTGCGCACATCCGTGCAAAGGCAGCAAACAGAGAAAATATTACTATCCATAGGCAATGCTTTAAAAGCCTTTACAGGTTACCGCTTTATATTTACAGAGGAGGTCTGGGGCTAGAAGTGCTGTCCATGACCTGCCGTTGGTGGTGATACCTCACGTGTCGGGCGATTGCTGTTTTCGTGTGTGGGGGACTGATGTGTGCATTCACCACTGAGCGCGCACACGGGAGGACAGGAGAACTTTACATTTTTATTAATTTTACATTGTCGCTTTAAATTTTTGGTCACTTTTATTGCCGTCACAAGAAATGTAAACATCCCTTGTAACAGCAATAGGTATGTGACAGGTACTCTTTATGAAGAGATCTGGTGTCTATAGGACCCACATTCCTTCTCTGCCCTTAAAAGCATTTGTTCACACCAAGATCAATGTGATCAAAAGCTTTTCATTTTTAAAAATGGCGGCGTTTACCTCCGAGATAAACCAAAAGTGACGCAAGTTCATCTCTTCTGATTCCCTGTTCGGCTCTATGATCCGCCGGCAAAATCACCAGCTGGTCGATCGGGTGTCCCGGTGGGACAGGACGACCTGCTAAAGCTGCGGAAGGCAGCTTGTAATAGCAATCCAGTGGCTGGTTAGCCAGTCAGATTGCTTTTACAAGAGAGCCGACCGTCTGCTCTTCAAAAAAAAAAAAAAAAACGGTACCGGGATGATACATGCAGCTGCGGGCACCATCCCGGTAAAACCACTTGAAGTCCAGCGGCGTACGGGTCGTCAAGTTAAACAAGGAATAAATGCAATATTTTCTATCTCTGCACTGCTCACCACATCAAAAGCTTTTCATTTTTAAAAATGGCGCCGCTTACCTCCAAGATAAACCAAAAGTGACGTAAGGTCATCTCTTCTGGTTCCCTGTTCGGCTCTATGATCTGCCGGAGAAATTGGGAGATATCGCCGGCTGGTCGATCGAGTGTCCCGGTGGGACAGGACAGCCCATTAAAGCTGCGGAAGGCAGCTTGTAATAGCCATCCAGCAGCTGGTTAACCAGTCAGATTGCTTTTACAACAAAGCTGACCATCGGCTCTAAAGACGGTACCGCGATGATGCATGCAGCTGCGGGCACCATCCTGGTAAAACCACTTGAAGTCCAGAGGCGCATGGGTACAGGTCGGCAAGTCAAACAAGGAATAAATGCAATATTTTCTATCTCTGCGCTGATGGGAGCTGCCCAGCTCACCACATCAAAAGCTTTTCATTTTTAAAAATGGCGCAGCTTACCTCCAAGATAACCAAAAGTGACGTAAGGTCATCCCTTCTGGTTTCCTGCACTGTTTGGCTCTATGATCCGCCGGCGAAAATCGCTGGCACATCGATTGGGTGACCCGATGGGTCAGGACAGCCCGTTAAAGCTGCAAAAGGCAGATTGTAATAGCCATCCAGCGGCTGGTTAGCCAGTCAGATTGCTTTTACATGAGAGTCGACCGTCGGCTCTAAAAAAAAAATGGTACCGGATGAGGCCTGCAGCTGCGGGCACCATCCCGGTAAAACCACTTGAAGTCCAGTTAAACAAGAAATGCAATATTTTTTTTATCTCGGCACTGATGGGATCTGCCCAGCTCACCACGGCGCCATGCAAGCTGGAAAACGGCTCTCTGTGTCTTCGCTATGATGTCAGGCTCCGCACAGCTGGCCGTCATAAAAAAAGAATTGCATTTCTCCAAAGCGGGAAGAAATCACTAAATGAGATTTACTGCGCTGAATTTAATTAGTAAGGCTGCAAATTAAATTATTGTTTTACCCACAAAACACAACACCGGGGCTAATCAAAATGTGTGCTCTAGGTTTCCATAGAAGAGCTGCTACAATCACCAACCAGCAGACAAGTAGTCCATTCACCCCCCTGCCGTAGCGGTCTGTCCACTACACTGACCACACAAAGCAGGAGAGGACCTCATGTACACTTGGCCCTGGTGCATGAATCTCCAGTGTTCAGGTGCAGACGGAAGGCACAGGCGCACCATGCAGCCCCACTTGCAGATGGATGGTGCACCTAGCACCGGGGTAGGCAACCTGCGGCTCTCCAGCTGTTGCAGGACTACAAGTTCCATCATGCCTCTGCAAGTCATAGTTGTCAGTTTTGTAATGTTGCAATGCCTCATAGGAAATGTAGTTCCACAACACCTAGAGAGACGCAGGTTGCTTACCCCTGACCTAGCGGAATAAGGGCAGTCTGCATTGTGAGCATTCGTCCCTGGTGGCATACTGCCCTAACCATTAGTGCCGTTCGGTGTACCATCCAGTCCTGTCAAGCCGCAGCACCTTTCAGCCTCTCTGCATTATAGGCTGAGGTGGTATCAAACGTTTCGAGACTACTTTTGTAACAACTAACGATTGGCAGCACAAGGCTGCACGCACAGTCACAGGTAGCACCTTCATAAGTCAGTTTGCCATAAGACATTGTCCTGTGTACATCGGGAGCTGAGCAACTGGTACTATTCTGACCATGTCTGCTATTTCATCATGGACAGCAAGTTAGAACAAATGGAAAACGTGAAATTCTGTGTGAAAATGGGCAAATCTGCCACAGAGATGTTTGACCTGATTCAAAAAGTTTACGGCGATGCTGCAATGAGTGGTTCGAAGTGTTTTGAGCGGCACGCGCACTTAAAGAGCGGAAGAACATCATTGGAAGATGACGAGAGATCAGGAAGACCTTCAACTAACTCAACCCCTGAAAATGCCCTCTTCCCGAAGATGAAGATCCAGCTCAAAGGTCGCCGGTTTGACAACATTGCGGAGATCCAGCAATTTGCCCGGTTTCACACAGAATATCAAGGCCCAATATTCACAGTTAACTCAAAAATTATGACCTGTTGGGGCCTTTAAAGTGTTGTCTATGGAATACATAGAGTACCGAAGTTTGTGACCGTTTCATAGGCAGATGAAATTTTAAGGTTTGACGTGTTGGGTATCTATTTTACAAAATATTTAGTAATTTATGTGCCCTAAAATTAACTTTAGTGTATTTTTTACTTCAGGGGTCTCCAAAGTTTTCAAACAAGAGGCCAGTTTGCTGTGCTTCAGTTTTTAGAGGGGCCGGACTGTGGCCTGTGCAAGTATAAAGAGCCTTGGTGTCAGTGGGAGAAAACAATTCCCCATCATTGGTGTCAATAGGCCGAATAGTGCCCCATCATTGGTATCAGTGGGACGAATAGTGCCCCATCATTGGTATCAGTGGGACGAATAGTGCCCCATCATTGGTATCAGTGGGAGGAATAGTGCCCCATCATTGGTATCAGTGGGAGGAATAGTGCCCCATCATTGGTATCAGTGGGAGGAATAGTGCCCCATCATTGGTATCAGTGAAAGGAATAGTGCCCCATCATTGGTATCAGTGGGAGGAATAGTGCCCCATCATTGGTGTCAGTGGGAGGAATAGTGCCCCATCATTGGTGTCAGTGGGAGGAATAGTGCCCCATCGTTGGTGTCAGTGGGAGGAATAGTGCCCCATCGTTGGTGTCAGTGGGAGGAATAGTGCCCCATCGTTGGTGTCAGTGGGAGGAATAGTGCCCCATCGTTGGTGTCAGTGGGAGGAATAGTGCCCCATCGTTGGTGTCAGTGGGAGGAATAGTGCCCCATCGTTGGTGTCAATAGGACGAATAGTGCCCCATCGTTGGTGTCAATAGGACGAATAGTGCCCCATCGTTGGTGTCAATAGGACGAATAGTGCCCCATCGTTGGTGTCAATAGGACGAATAGTGCCCCATCATTGGTGTCCATGTGAGGAATAGTGCCCCATCATTGGTATCAGTGGGAGGAATATTGCCCCATCATTGGTATCAGTGGGAGGAATAGTGCCCCATCATTGGTGTCAGTGGGAGGAATAGTGTCCCATCATTGGTGTCAGTGGGAGGAATAGTGCACCATCATTGGTGTCAGTGGGAGGAATAGTGTCCCATCATTGGTATCAGTGGGAGGAATAGTGCCCCATCATTGGTGTCAGTGGGAGGAATAGTGCCCCATCATTGGTATCAGTGGGAGGAATAGTGCCCCATCATTGTTGCCAGTAGGAGGAATACTGCCCCATCATTGGTGCCAGTGGGAGAAATAGTGCCCCAAGGGCCAGATAAAGGTGAAATAAGGGCCACATCTGGCCCCTGGGCTGCAGCTTGGAGACCATTGTTTTGTGGGCATTTTGAATTTCATAAACCGTTACACTAATACCCTATGACAAAAAGAAAAAATGGAACTGCCACCATTTTATTCTCTAGGGTGTGTGCTTTCAGAATATACAGTTGTGTTCAAAATAATATCAGTCAGACATCACTAACCGGATCAATCACTGTTTTTGGTAGAAATGATATTTCTACATGGCAGATAATTTACTAGCAGGTGTAGTAGAGTAATAGAAATCCAACAGACCCAACAGTCATGACATGCATGCTGCTGATTCTGTGTCATTGAATCACTCATTGAAAGGGGCATGTTCAAAATAATAGCAGTGTGGAGTTCTATTAGTGAGGTCATTCATTCTTTGAAAAACAGGTGGCAATTATTGCCCTTTAAGGAAGGAAGGCAGCAAACGTTGTCCATGCTGGTTACAGTGCATTTCTCTCTGAAATTCTGAGGAAAATGGATCGTTCCAGACATTGTTCAGAAGAACAGCAAACCTTGATTAACAAGTGGATTGGAGAGGGGAAAACATATAAAAAAGTGCAAAAAATGATCGGCTGCTCAGCTAAAATGATCGCAAATACTTTAAAATGGCAACCAAAACCTGAAAGACGTGGAAGAAAGAGAAAAACTACCATTCGCCAAAATGGCGCTGACTCAGCCAACAATCAGCTCCAGGAAGATGAAAGAAGGTGTGACGTTCCCTGTGAGGACTGTTACAATTAGAAGACGCCGATGTGAAGCCAAGCTATCTGCAAGAAGTCCCCGCAAAGTCCCACTGTTGGGAAAAAGACGTGCTGAAGAGGTTACAATTTGCCAAAGAGCACATTGACTGGCCTAAAGAGAAATGGCCCAACATTTTGTGGACTGATGGAAGTAAGATTGTTCTTTTTGGGTCTAGTGGGCGGAGACAGTTTGTCAGACGACCCCCAAACACTGAATTCAAGCCACAGTACACTGTGAAGACCGTGAAGCATGGTGGTGCAAGCATCATGATATGGGGATGTTTCTCATACTACGGTGTTGGGCCTATTTATCGCATACCAGGGATCATGGATCGGTTTGAATACATCAGAATACTTGAAGAGGTCATGCTGCCTTATGCTGAAGAGGAAATGCCCTTGAAATGGGGGTTCCAACAAGACAACGACCCCAAACACACCAGTAAACGTGCAACATCTTGGTTCCAGACCAACAAGATGGACGTTATGGAGTGGCCAGCCCAATCCCCGGATCTTCATCCAATAGAAAACTTGTGGGGTGACATCAAAAATGCCGTTTCTGAGGCAAAACCAAGAAATAGAGAAGAACTGTGGAATGTGGTCCAATCATCCTGGGCTGGAATACCTGATCACAGGGGCCAGAAGTTGGGGGACTCCATGCAACACAGATGTACAGCAGTTCTCAGAAACAGTGCGACTACAACCAAATATTCATGAAGTCATTCAAAGGAAAGCAAAACCTTCAAACATTTTTCAGTTTATATAGTGAATGTTGGAGTTTGTAAAGATGAATACAAACACTGCGATTTTTTTGAACCGTCTAATATTCACTTTTCAATTTTTTTAGAGGAACAACACAAATTTGATGTATTTTTCTTCATGTTGTGATTTGGAATAGAATGTGTCGTGTTCCCAATGCATTTGTGTGGATGGAAATAAAAGCTATTAGAAGGATTTTCAGCTTTATTCACTTTTTTCAACACACGGCTATTATTTTGAAAACAACTGTATATGTTTTGGGGGTTTTATATAATCTTCAGGCCGAACATTATTTTTTTTTTTAACCGTGTGCAAAAAACAAAACACAAAGTTTCTTTTGAATCCCACAATGCATTAATGCTGACCATGCTCACTTTTTAAGGGGTGAGAGATAGGCGCACATGTCCCTGGAGCCCTTTGGCAGGTCCCACAGGTATTCAGAGGTAACGCCGGCTATGGGGATGCTAGAGTGAAGACGAATCGGTGTACAGATGGTGTGTGGGAACATGCTGCAAATCAATCATTATTAGATCATCTAATCTCCCATCTCCCTGTATTACAGCAGCCTATGAACATTGCTTATCAGACAGACTGCAGAGCGCCACGTGACGATGTGAGTGCCAGCGTCTGATTCATGTTGTACTTGGAGAAACGCAGACAGACTTCAAGGCTTTCTCATGATCGCTACACCTCAGGACAAGAACTCCGCTCTAATTAAAAAAATGAGAAATATCTAAACATGAAAAACTAGAGATCGCTAAATATCCAATTATTTTACATGCAATAAGAAATGCGGGGTCGGAGCAGGTCAATCTCCCAAACGCATTATGGGAGGAGGTTTTTTTTTTTTGCTGATTAATAATTGCTCAGTTATTACATGTCAAGGAGAACCGATACACAGGAACAAATACTTACAAGGAGGGGATTAGAATTGGCTGTTGATTTCTGATATTACATTGGGGTGTCCCATCATTGGTGTCAGTGGGGGGAATAGTGCCCTATCATTGGTGTCAGTGGGGGGAATAGTGCCCTATCATTGGTGTCAGTGGGAGGAATAGTGCCCCATCATTGGTATCAGTGGGAGGAAAAGTGTCCCGTCATTGGTGTCAGTGGGAGGAATAGTGCCCCATCATTGGTATCAGTGGGAGGAATAGTGCCCCATCATTGGTATCAGTGGGAGGAATAGTGCCCCATCATTGGTATCAGTGGGAGGAAAAGTGCCCCGTCATTGGTGTCAGTGGGAGGAATAGTGCCCCATCATTGGTATCAGTGGGAGGAATAGGGCCCCATCATTGGTATTAGTGGGAGGAATAGTGCCCCATCATTGGTGTCAGTGGGAGGAATAGTGCCCCGTCATTGGTATCAGTGGGGGGAATAGTGTCCCGTCATTGGTGTCAGTGGGAGGAATAGTGCCCCGTCATTGGTATCAGTGGGAGGAATAGTGCCCCATCATTGGTGTCAGTGGGAGGAATAGTGCCCCATCATTGGTATCAGTGGGAGGAATAGTGCCCCATCATTGGTGTCAGTGGGAGGAATAGTGCCCCATCATTGGTATTAGTGGGAGGAATAGTGCCCCATCATTGGTGTCAGTGGGAGGAATAGTGCCCCGTCATTGGTATCAGTGGGGGGAATAGTGTCCCGTCATTGGTGTCAGTGGGAGGAATAGTGCCCCGTCATTGGTATCAGTGGGAGGAATAGTGCCCCATCATTGGTATCAGTGGGAGGAATAGTGCCCCGTCTTTGGTGTCAGTAGGAGAAATAGTGCCCCATCATTGATGTCAATGGGAGGAATAGTGCCCCATCATTGGTGTCAGTGGGAGGAATAGTGCCCCATCACTGGTGTCAGTAGGAGGAATAGTGCCCCATCACTGGTGTCAGTAGGAGGAATAGTGCCCCATCACTGGTGTCAGTAGGAGGAATAGTGCCCCATCACTGGTGTCAGTGGGAGGAATAGTGCCCCATCATTGGTATCAGTGGGAGGAATAGTGCCCCATCATTGGTATCAGTGGGAGGAATAGTGCCCCGTCTTTGGTGTCAATGGTAGGAATAGTGCCCCATCTTTGGTGTCAGTAGGAGGAATAGTGACCCATCATTGATGTCAGTGGGAGGAATAGTGCCCCATCATTGGTGTCCGTGGGAGGAATAGTGTCCCATCATTGGTGTCAGTGGGAGGAATAGTGCCCCATCATTGGTGTCAGTGGGATGAATAGTGCCCCATCATTGATGTCAATGGGAGGAATAGTGCCCCATCATTGGTATCAGTGGGAGGAATAGTGCCCCATCACAGGTGTCAGTAGGAGGAATAGTGTCCCATCACTGGTGTCAGTAGGAGGAATAGTGCCCCATCACTGGTGTCAGTAGGAGGAATAGTGCCCCATCACTGGTGTCAGTGGGAGGAATAGTGCCCCATCATTGGTATTAGTGGGAGGAATAGTGCCCCATCATTGGTGTCAGTGGGAGGAATAGTATCTCATCATTGGTATCAGTGGGAGGAATAGTACCCCATCATTGGTATCAGTGGGAGGAATAGTGTCCCATCATTGGTGTCAGTGGGAGGAATAGTATCTCATCATTGGTATCAGTGGGAGGAATAGTACCCCATCATTGGTATCAGTGGGAGGAATAGTACCCCATCACTGGTATCAGTGGGAGGAATAGTATCTCATCATTGGTATCAGTGGGAGGAATAGTACCCCATCATTAGTGTCAGTGGGAGGAATAGTGTCCCATCATTGGTGTCAGTGGGAGGAATAGTGCCCCATCATTGGTATCAGTGGGAGGAATAGTGCCCCATCATTGGTGTCAGTGGGAGGAATAGTGTCCCATCATTGGTGTCAGTGGGAGGAATAGTGCCCCGTCATTGGTATCAGTGGGAGGAATAGTGTTCCATCATTGGTGTCAGTGGGAGGATAAGTGTCCCATCATTGGTGTCAGTGGGAGGAATTAATTTGTGCTAAGTTTGCATGAATAAATTACTGACAAGTTACAATATACAGCAACTGTATCATTTTAAAAAAGATTTTCACCTACTAGCAATAAGAATCCATTCTTGATCTCCAGTAAGTGACTTTGTGTTAGGGAAGGCTTGTCCATTGTGCAGATAATGCTCCAGAGGCACATACGTGTGCGCAGGCCAGCCAGTATCCAGGCTGATATCCAGGTGCACAGGCACCTATCACTAATAATGGCGCCAAAGGGACTATGTAAAAGGGACTGTGGCACTGGCCCATTGCAGTCTGATCTACATCATTCCCAAGTTCCTGTGATTGACTTCTGTTATTGACCCAGCTTGCCTCTGACCACACTTGAATGCTACATACCCCGACCTCGGCTTGTGTCCTGACTTTTCTTTTGCCTGCTGCTTCTGCCTGATGTGCCCGCCTGCTGCCGACCCGCCTTGCCTGACCTCGCATCTGACCTATCCTGTGCACCAGGCCCCTCCTGACCAGTGCACCTCCATCTGGTATCTGCCAACCTGCTTGCACCTACCCTCTGTTAAGCCCACCTTCACCTGCAACCTGTCTTCTGCCAGTTTGGGTTTGCTGCATCTGCCTACCTTCGGCTACCTCTGTCGACCAGCTCATCCCTGGAGGAGGACCGGCTACCTAGCTGTGCGGTCTGCTGGACTCCCTACAGGCACCCGTACCTCACGGTACTCTTGTAGCCACTGCCTCACCACCAGTGGTCTGAGAGTCAAAGCTGTAAGAGAGGCCCCCCTCTTCACATCAGGCTCCGCATACCAGGTATATGACACTTTGCCTAGGCTGAGATGATGTCATTAGTCTTCTGCAGGCAGGAAGAAGCATTTCGTCAGTCTTCTCTCCTACAGAGATCAGACTGTACATTGTAATTTTGTGGTGAGAGGCTGTAGCAGGGGCTGATATGTGAACACAGATGAGAACTGAACAGGCACCAGGATATACATGATGGTGTCATCTCTCCTGCTGGGCACCTCAGTCCGGAAAGTAGATGATGAACCCAGGATGATGCCTGAACAAAGATGGTTCCGTTCCTCTGAGGAGAAACATAGTTGAAAGCATTGTTGGGGGGGGGGGGGGGGTACTGTGATATTTGTAAGGGCTCATGTACACTACAGCTGAAAAACTCACGTTTAGGAGATGTTCAGCGTTCTTTTCAGCAACCCCTGAACTCTCCCTAATGTTTTCCTATGTGTCCATGTACACATCTTCGTTTACAGGCATTTGAGTTTACAGTCGGTTTTTTGAACGCAGAAAACTTGCATTCAGCAGTCTATTTTATCAGCGTTTCAAACGCCAAACACTTGTAAACGAGGCAAATCGCGTTTATAAGCATTTGCGTATGAAATTTGTTTTTAACTCTTCCAGTTCTCGATGCTGTCCAGAGCCTTTTTTCATCATGAAAAATGCATGCAAAGTGTTTTCAAGGTACTCAAATGGACAAAACACTGAACACAGGATGTTCCTACCAAGCTTGTCACACATTGTAATGACCAATTCATACCTCAGACCTCTCCCACCCTTGGAAACAAAAGATATGTTAATGACCAATTCATACCTCAGACCTCTCCCACCCTTGGAAACAAAAGATATGTTAATGACCATTCACACCTCAGACCTCTCCCACCCTTGGAAACAAAAGATATGTTAATAACCATTCACACCTCAGACCTCTCCCACCCTTGGAAACAAAAGATATGTTAATGACCAGTCACACCTCAGACCTCTCCCACCCTTGGAAACAAAAGATATGTTAATGACCATTTATACCTCAGACCTCTCCCACCCTTGGAAACAAAAGATATGTTAATGACCATTGATACCTCAGACCTCTCCCACCCTTGGAAACAAAAGATATGTTAATGACCATTCACACCTCCAATTCCTCATGAAGACCCCCTGCCAGGTGGCCTTACTGACTCCCTCCACCAGACACTTTTCCCACCCTTGGAAACAAAAGAAATGTTAATGAGCAACTCACACCTAAGCTAATCTCAACACATACTGCTGACTTTACCACTTTTCAGTGCATTCTGGGCATTTGGGAGGTTCTCCTGTACTTATCTTTAAAAAACGCTTCTAAAACACAAACGCGCATAGACGCGGCTAAACAAATTTTTTTTAACCTACGTTTTCCAGCAGTTTCTATAGTTCAGAAGTGTCCCGTGTACATGGGGCCTAAGACGTTAATATCTGATGGTGTTACATGTATGGACTATGCTAGGACCATTTTATAGCATGCAGGACGTAAGGTGGCCCCAATCTACAGCAGGAGGAATTAAAAGTTCTCACCAGAGAACAGGTCGTTATTCTCGGAGAGACACTGGCCACCCTCAGACCAGATTGATGGTTTTCCCCAATTCTCTGCATGCTTTCATGGAGACTCATACTCATCAGACGCAATTAATGAACTATGAAGAAGCTGTTCCACGGACTGGCTGTAACACCGAACTGGAGTTGTCGGCAAATTTTCAGCAGCTTTGAGAAAAACAAACCTTGCTGTGATTCTTATATGCCATCAGGGAAATCTGTTCACAGACAGAATGAATCTCGGAGGCTACTTAATGATCCCAGAACTGAAAGGACCAAAGCTCATTACTGCGCTGCCCGTGGCACTTAACGGAACACATTTACTCAGTAAAACACCATTCACATAACCCTTCAGTCACTGGACTCGAAGAATGGATAGGCTGCACTCTCAGTGATGTCTCTGCTCTGTACTGAATGGATAGGCTGCACTCCCAGTGATTTCTGTGCTCTGTAGTGAATTGATAGGCTGCACTCTCAGTGATGTCTCTGCTCTGTACTGAATGGATAGGCTGCACTCCCAGTGATTTCTGTGCTCTGTACTGAATGGATAGGCTGCACTCCCAGTGATTTCTGTGCTCTGTACTGAATGGATAGGCTGCACTCCCAGTGATGTCTCTGCTCTGTACTGAATGGATAGGCTACACTCTCAGTGATGTCTCTGCTCTGTAGTGAATGGATAGGCTGCACTCCCAGTGATTTCTCTGCTCTGTAGTGAATGGATAGGCTACACTCTCAGTGATGTCTCTGCTCTGTAGTGAATGGATAGGCTACACTCTCAGTGATGTCTCTGCTCTGTAGTGAATGGATAGGCTGCACTCCCAGTGATGTCTCTGCTTTGTACTGAATGGATAGGCTGCACTCCCAGTGATGTCTCTGCTCTGTAGTGAATGGATAGGCTGCACTCCCAGTGATGTCTCTGCTCTGTAGTGAATGGATAGGCTACACTCCCAGTGATTTCTGTGCTCTGTAGTGAATGGATAGGCTACACTCTCAGTGATGTCTCTGCTCTGTAGTGAATTGATAGGCTGCACTCCCAGTGATGTCTCTGCTCTGTACTGAATGGATAATGTATTTGGGCTCTAGGGAATGGATGGGCCCCATTCTTCATAATGTATTTGGGCTCTAGGGAATGGATGGGCCCCATTCTTCATAATGTATTTGGGCTCTAGGGAATGGATAGGCCCCATTCTTCGTAATGTATTTGGGCTCTAGGGAATGGATAGGCCCCATTCTTCGTAATGTATTTGCCCCATTCTTCGTAATGTATTTGGGCTCTAGGGAATGGATAGGCCCCATTCTTCGTAATGTATTTGGGCTCTAGGGAATGGATGGGCCCCATTCTTCGTAATGTATCTGGGCTCTAGGGAATGGATGGGCCCCATTCTTCGTAATGTATTTGGGCTCTAAGGAATGGATGGGCCCCATTCTTCGTAATGTATTTGGGCTCTAGGGAATGGATGGGCCCCATTCTTCGTAATGTATTTGGGCTCTAGGGAATGGATGGGCCCCATTCTTCGTAATGTATTTGGGCTCTAGGGAATGGATGGGCCCCATTCTTCGTAATGTATTTGGGCTCTAGGGAATGGATGGGCCCCATACTTCGTAATGTATTTGGACTCTAGGGAATGGATGGGCCCCATACTTCGTAATGTATTTGGACTCTAGGGAATGGATGGGCCCCATACTTCGTAACGTATTTGGACTCTAGGGAATGGATAGGCCCCATTCTTCGTAATGTATATGGGCTCTAGGGAATGGATAGGCCCCATTATTCGAGATATATTTGGGCTCTAGTGAATGGATAGGCCACATTCTTAGTGATATCTTTGGGGTCTTATGATTGGATAAGTCTTATTCTCAGTGATATAACCATGTGTTTCTAATGAATAAAATGGCCCCACTCACAGTTATGCTGGAAAGATAAAAGGCACAGGGGGATCCAAGAGTACCAGTAGATTCATAGATGTATTTGACCAATTGTACACTGCTCACCTTATTGCATGAAGCCGAGATCTCACACTACTGTTTCTCGTGGTATCAGGCTTTTTAATCAAGATTATCAAAGTCACCATGATCAAACACATCAAAGTGCACCACGGTATTCAAGTTAGTAGGAATCATCACTGGCAATATGTAAATTGCTTTACAGTGATCTTCTGATCACTTATTCAATAACAATTCCTACTGGAGAGGGAAGGAAACCTTCTCTAAACATATCCACCAATTAGTCATAGAGCTGCACACCTACATGAAAAGGTTCACCTGAGAATGATGCTAGGTGTTCAAATCCACAGCAGATCGCTTTTGTAAATTTAGGTACAAAGATCAGACAAACTGGAAGATTCCACAAAAAATTGGTAAAGCTAAAGCTTCTTCAATACATCTTCATGTGCTTCAGAGAATCACTCCTTCAGCAGTAATAAAATGTCAAACCAGCATACAGCTATGACTCGGAGATCCCTGCTATAGTGCTGGCTACCACGCCGGAGGAGGGGCAAACTAAGCATAGCGAACAGGTACTTGTGCTTGGCAGACAGGCAGAGTTTTCCAGCAACAGTTCAGGGCAGTCAGAGTCCAAAGAGTAGTCAGGGTCCAATCAGTGGTCAACAGGAAGGCTGAGTTCTGAGCGTAGTCAAAATCCGATTCAAGGGCATCAACAAGGGAATCCAAACTAGCTGGCGGGGCTAAGATAAAGGGTCAATGCATGGGAACAAGGCAAGGAAACAGGGAGCTTAAAGCATGTGTGACTCAAGCATGAGACTGTGGGCTTGGCTGGCCAAAAACAGGTTTAAGTCCACCCAGAGGCGGTCTACATTAATCACCCTGCAGGTGGACAGCCAGACATTCAGGAGAGTGCATCTAAGCCAAAACCCGGATGCTGAAATGAGACCAGCAACTGGTTTGGAACAGGAGCATTACACCCATCATACACAAAATTGTAGATACATACAGTAAGTGCAATGACCATTGGTTCACCAAAAGGGGACACAATCAAATGGACATATGTGAATGGAATAAATCTCAAACAATTAGAACTAAAAGTAAAATATTAAAAGCAGAATAATTACACCTAAAAAACATTAACATAGTATATAAATAATACTAAGCACAGACATGTATATCAATAACAAAGTCCAATATAAAGACTGCAAATTAGACCAATATATACAGAGGCGGAGAGCCGCAATCATACAGATACCCCCTGCAAGGTTTAACATGAGAAAATATGTGAACAGGTCACATTATAATCTATGCCAAAAAATTATATATATGAAGCAATTATTATCACTGTGTGTATACTGCATGTTAAAACACAAATAAATGGTTATAATTGTGTGCATAGCATGTGCTAAATAAAAACTGGTGACAAATGTTTAGAAAACAAATTACTGCAATTATGGCTATGATGTATGCTAAACAGGAACTGGTGACAGGTGTGTGCAGAACAAATCGCTGTAAATGGATGAAAACAACAGTGATGAGCGCATATGAAATGCTACGTTATAATATTTGATGAATAGAAGTGCAGAACAGATAACTAGAATTGTATGAGAAAGGAGTGACAGGTGTATGCACAACTGATTGCCAATACATACCGGATAAAAACCAGTAATCTATTATGGCTTCCAGCTAAAGATAGGCAGAACATTTCCACCCTCACCAAGGCCTGCTCACTAACATTTGGACGACATCAAATACACGGGAACTCCTATGTCCTCCTTCCTAACAATCCATGTCGTCCAACCCTTCCTTTACCCCAGGATCCGCAACGTTCTAAGACACGGGTTCACCGGGCATCACCCGCTTACACAAAGCATTTATATATATATTATATATATACATACACCCTGAGGAAGTCACGTGATATTGTGACGCAACGCGCCGGTACGCCATTTCCGGTGACGCACTTCCGGTTGGGTGCCATATTGGACATTCTCACAGTCCCATGCAGTACACCCATATTATGTGGTGTAAAGCGATTTTATCAAGCATTTAATGTGAGTGGGCATTTTTATCTTCTATCACTTGTTTTTTGCACTATGGATGATGTCATTGCTTATGTTTTCAACAACATGGCCCTGATGTGAATGTAACCCGAGAGTGATATTGGGAAGGATCTTAACCCCTTCCCGCCAGCGCCTCCCGGCCCTTTAAGAGTTTCAGACGCCGGGAGGCGGGTGGGGCGTGGTTTAGGAATCATGTGACCGCCGTGAGGCGTCATCATGGCGGTCACATGATCGGGAAAGGTCCCCGATCGAAAGAGCGGACTGGGACCTTTCCGTGAGTACCACGCATGTGTGCTGGGAGCGCGCAGGGCACGCGCTCTCAGCACATATGTTTTTTGCTACATGAACACAAATGTGCGGCCGCTCGCCATCTAGGCCCAGACGCCAGGAGGCCGCACATTTGTGTGCGGCTGGCGCAAAGGGGTTAAGCAACATCTCTGCCAGGACAAGTTCCATTTCCTGGGATCGTGGCGAGATCCATAAGGCAAGCTGGCCCTTGTGGTCAATGCTTGGAGGTGAGGGGGCATTTCTGCCAATTAGGATTCCTGTCACCTGAGTGAAGACCACCTTATCACGCGCACCAGTGAGTTGTCTTGCAGCTATTAGTCTTTGTGTTTTTGGACATTTATACTGATTTATGCATGTGCATATATGAGTGTTGAACTTTGATTTATTCACAGCTGACACTGGTCACATTGATTTGTGTCCTCCACCCCCCGGAGGGGTCACGCATTATTCACTACAAGTCCCCTATGTGGACAGGGGGAGGTTGATTTTTTCCATCAGGAAAAAGGGTCCACTTTTCTTGGTTACAGGTTCTGCCTGTTTCACTTTAGTTGCACTTTATTAGATCCAATCGGATCAGAACACTGAGTGGTATATTGTACAGTTTTTAACATGTGATGTGATTACCAATTTCTGTTCTTATTTATATGTCGCCATTCTCCGTTTTATTACATGGTTTTTGGCAGCGCTTCACCATTTATCACAATATTGCCATTTACCTATTGAAGTCAGGTCAGGTGATAGCAGCTTCATTGTAGGTATCCATCCAAGCGCAGAAGGTTTTACTTATTTACAGAACTCGTTACTGCCTTTCAGGAGGGAGTCCAACTTTCCCACTCCAAACTCTTTTGCCATCTTCAAGTGAATTACTATATACGGCAACAGAGACCATTAATACTACCTCTTATCTGTGTCACTTACTGCATTTGAATCCACAAATCTGCACAACCCACATTTCACAGGCATGGTATCTCTTCTTTCTAATTCTGTGATCCACCATACTTCCTACATATACCTTCCAAGTGAGAGAAGAACCAAGCATACTGCCTGTAATGGCAATGCTGGGTGCAATAACTAAAAGCAAGTCATATACACACAATCGACAGGTAGTCACACACAGGTACTTGTAACCAGCATTTACACCATTAATTATTCTAAGCATGTGAAAGACCCTCTACCAGATGAACACCTGCCCTGGCACATCATAGCATTCACTCGGCACTCCAAGAAATAACAGAATCCAACTGCAATATTCTTGCAAAACCTCCACTTTTATTATCACACGACACACAGGAGGATATATCTTATAGTCATCACAATCTGCATAATAACACACACCCATAGTAATGTGAGCATTGCAGCATGAAATAGACACATCTGTTGACAGTAGAGATGAGCGAATCAAACATGGCGAAGTGGAATTCGTTTCGAAGATCAGGAAAAATTCGATTCGCGCCGAATCCGAAAATTAGCAAACTTCGGATGCACGAATCGAATTTTCCCAAAAATGGGGGCGACATGTGTGGCGACGGAGCGGGGATCTCTGGGAAGGCGCGCAGACAAGGCGCGCTGACCCATAATGCATTCATTCATGACATGTGATCGCATTAGCCAATCAGCAGCCAGCCAGCCAGCACTGTGTAATGGTGGAACTATAAATTGCGGCCATCTTAGAATTCTCCATTAGCCTCCGGTCATTCAAGAGAGACAGACCTGTCTGTATTAGGGACAGAGTTAGGGCCACAGAGACTTTAGGGCCACAGAATCGTTACTCAGGGACACAGAATCGTTACTCAGGGACACAGAATCGTTACTCAGGGACAGACACAGAATCGTTACACAGGGACACAGAATCGTTACTCGGGGACACAGAATCGTTACTCGGGGACACAGAATCATTACTCGGGGACACAGAATCATTACTCGGGGACACAATCGTTACTCGGGGACACAGAATCATTACTCGGGGACACAGAATCATTACTCGGGGACACAATCGTTACTCAGGGACACAGAATTGTTACTCAGGGACACAGAATCGTTACTTTCTGCTTCACAACCCTATTGAATTAAAGAGTATGTCAGACAACACGCAGAGGAGTGGCAGAGGAGGCAATGTTTCAGGAGCGAGCAGACGTGGCAGCAGAGGAAGGGGTCGAGGCAGCACTAGTCGCAGCCAGAGGCCAGTGCTCCCGGTGTCATCCAGCGGTCGTGTCTCCACCGACAACCCTGCCGTCATCGATTGGTTGACTCGGTCGTCTTCCTCTTCCCAGGTCACCTCTGACACCTACAGCCAACGGTCGGTGGGTACGTCAGACACAACCGTTAGTTGGCATGGCCCGGGAGCAAGCCCACTGAAATCACGTGTCCTCTACCTGCCCCTGTCCTTTGGTGTTCCCTCACCAAGCGAAGTATCGCATGCTGTGGGCTCAGCCCCACTGTACAGTGAGGAAGAGCTAACAGAGGGCGGTCAGGAACGGGGGGAGAAATCCGCCTCTTCAGCAGCCAGGCGAAGAAGTACTGGAGAGGAGAGTGGCTCGGTAGCCGGTCTAGAGACAGGTCTGTCTCCTGACCCACACGCAGCCGAGGGGGCTAGTAGTGACGCGGAGACCCTAATTGAGGATGATGAGGCTGATCGCACTTGGCAGCCTCGTCGTCATCAGGCTATTGCTTCCGCATCATCAGGAGAAGAGGGTGCCAGCTTGCCAGCAAGCAAAACAGTCGGTGGGCTGCCCAGGAGGCAGCAGGGTCGGAGCAGTGTCAGTGGAGGCAAACGGCCACGGAGTAGAGCACCAGCTCCACTGCAGCCTACCACCACGGCCAGTAGTGGTGCTGGTGTGCACGGAGGAAGTAGCAGTCAGCCAGTGAGGAGTAGCGGGGGCAAAGTTTCCTACTCGGCGGTGTGGCAATTTTTCGTCAAGCCGCCTGAGGAAGTAAACGTAGCCGTATGTCGACTATGTGGCCAGAAAGTCAAGCGTGGCCAGGGGGCCCATGTTGGGACTACAGCGTTGCGTCAGCATATGCAGCGTCGCCATTCGGTGGCCTGGGAAAACCGTGATAAAGATACGGTGGTTCTGCCTGCCCCAGCCCCCGCTCCATCACCCGCTCCGTTACTTGCTCCGTCACCCGACGTCAATCGCCCTCTATCAGCCAGTCAAGGCTCCAACACCTCTGCTGAGGGGAGTTGTCGCTCGTTGGCATCTTCCGCTCGTTCAGATGCTCCTTCTCCTGCTACTCCTCTTCACGGATTCCGTCAGCAGTCTTTCTTGGAATCCGTTTCCAAGAGACAACAGTTTGCGAGCACGCACCCGACGGTGCAGAAGCTGAACGTCCTCCTGTCCAAGTTGCTGGTGCTGCAGTCCCTCCCTTTCCAAGTGGTGGACTCGGCACCTTTCCGAGAAATGATGGCTTGTGCCGAGCCGCGGTGGAGAGTGCCAAGCCGGTATTTCTTCGCCAAAAAGGCAGTGCCAGCCCTGCATTCACATGTAGAAGAGATGGTGGGCCAGTCTTTGAGCATGTCGGTCTCTGCCAAAGTGCACGGCAGCGCCGACGTGTGGAGCTGTAACTACGGTCAGGGACAGTACATGTCATTTACGGCCCACTGGGTGAACGTGGTGCCGGCACAGCCGCACCAGCAACTTGGACAGGTCACGCCGCTTTTGCCTCCACGTTTGCACGTCCTTGGTCCAGCAAAGATGTCCGCCTCTACCACCTCCTCTTCCGCCGGGTCCTCAGCCGCCACCCCCGTGCCAAGTCCCATTACCCAACCGGCATATCACATGTGCAGGGCGCAACGGTGTCACGCTGTGCTGCACCTGGTATGCCTTGGCGAACGTAGTCACACAGGGGAGGAACTTCTGAGTGTAATGAACAGAGAAATCGACAGCTGGCTGTCTCCGCGCAAACTGAAAACCGGAACCATGTTGACCGACAACGGAAAGAACATGGTGTCTGCTCTGCGTCAAGGAAGATTGTGCCATGCGCCATGCATGGCTCACGTGTTCAATCTGGTTGTCAAGCGGTTCCTAAAATCCACCATCCCACTGCAAGACATCCTTAAAATGTCACGTAAACTTTGCATGCATTTCAGCCATTCCTACACCGCAAAGCACACCCTCCGTGAGCTGCAGCGGCAGAACGGAATTCCACATCATCGCCTGATCTGCGACGTTGCAACAAGGTGGAATTCAACCCTACATATGTTAGACCGCCTTTACGAACAGCGAAAGGCCATCACCGATTTCCTGATGTTACAAGCGGATAAAGGTACTCCCCTGTGTAACTTAGATGTCAGCCATTGGCAGCTCATGCGTGACACCTGCCACTTGCTCAGGCCCTTTGAGGAGGCCACGCTATTCGTGAGTCGGCAGGACTATGGGATGAACGACGTCATTCCTCTGTTGCACGTCCTGGAACAAATGCTGTTAACAATGGCTGGTCAGGGTGCGGTAGACGTGGCGCACAGATCTCAACGCCACATGACCCCTGTGGGGGCAGGACAGGAAGAAGAGGAGGAGGTAGAGGAGGACATTGGTGCTCAGGAATTATTGAGTGAAATGGGTGGTTTTTCCACTCAGCGGACAGGAGTGGAGGAGCAGGAGCATCTGGTAGAGGAGGAGGAGGAGGAGACAGAGGACCCAGACGCACCGTGGCAGTATGCTGTGGAGATGGAGGCAGGGAGTCCCTCGCATTCCTTGGCACAAATGGCCCATAGCATGCTCGGTTGCTTGCGTAGCGACAGCCGAATAATAACCATCAGACAGAGGGATGACTTTTGGCTGTCCACCTTGTTGGACCCTCGCTACCGTTCAAAAATGGTGGCCTTTTTCACACCTGCTGAGAGGGAGGCCAAAATAAAGTACTATAAAAACCACCTATGTAGTCAGTTGGTCTCTGCCTTTCTGCGCCAACGTCCATCCTCAGACACTGTGGGCCCTGTGCGCTCGCGTTCCGCTGGCATGGCAGCAGGGGAGGGGTGGGGTGGTAGGAGCAGTGGCAGCTCCACCAGCAGCGGCTGCCTCAGTCTGCAGTCGATAATGAGTAGCTTTCTTCACCAGCGCAGTGAGGAAACTACTAACCAGCCGCAGCAGCAGCAGCATCAGGTGGACCTGGAGCAGGACCTCAAACAACAGGCTCGGGCCTACTTGGACAGCACCCTGCCAACCGAGGTAGACAATCCCCTTGACTACTGGGCAACGAAACTTGACCTTTGGCCCCAACTAGCTGAATTTGCCCTTGAAAGGCTGTCATGCCCGGCCAGTAGCGTGGCATCGGAGCGCGTGTTTAGTGCGGCAGGAGGTATTGTAACTCCGCGGAGGACACGACTGTCCACCCAAAGTGTGGAGAGACTCACGTTTGTGAAAATGAATCAGGCGTGGATTAGTCTGGATTTCAAACCACCAGTTCCTGACACAACTGACTAAATCCGCCATGAATCATGCCCCAAACATGTTATTATTTTTAACATAGGCCTCTGTATGGCCTTCAATTTAAGCTGCTTACGCTTCGCCACTCTGCCATGGGCCCCTGTACCGCCTCCTCTTGCTGCTGCCAGGTCCAGAGTGTGTCATGGGTCCCTGTACGGCCTCCCATTGCTGCTGTCTCCATCGCCACACTCTGCCATGTGCCACTTTCAGGTCTCCTCACACTGCTGGTGGGTTCCATTTTGTCATATGGTGCTGTATGGCCTCCCATTGCTGCTGCCAGGCCCGTAATCTGCCATGGGCCCCCGTACCGACTCCTCATGCTGCTGCCAGGCCCGTAATCTGTCATGGGCCCCTGTACCGCCTCCTCATGCTGCTGCCAGGTCCAGAGTGTGTCAAGGGTCCCTGTACGGCCTCCCATTGCTGCTGTCTCCATCGCCACACTCTGCCATGTGCCACTTTCAGGTCTCCTCACACTGCTGGTGGGTTCCATTTTGTCATAGGGTGCTGTATGGCCTCCCATTGCTGCTGCCAGGCCCGTAATCTGCCATGGGCCCCCGTACCGACTCCTCATGCTGCTGCCAGGTCCAGAGTGTGTCATGGGTCCCTGTACGGCCTCCCATTGCTGCTGTCTTCATCGCCACACTCTGCCATGTGCCACTTTCAGGTCTCCTCACACTGCTGGTGGGTTCCATTTTGTCATAGGGTGCTGTATGGCCTCCCATTGCTGCTGCCTCCACCGCCACACTGTGGCTCCACACTCTGGTTTTGGCCCCGTGACTGCCCAAATGAGTGAAGTGTGCGGTGATTCTAAGATCGACGGCACTCATCTGCATGTCATACTGACTGACAGTATTATTTCTCTTCCCCAGCAGACTCCAAGGGCATTTAAATTAAAGGTACAGTGTTCTGCACTAATATAAAGGCTCTCTGAAGCCTAGAAACACCCTTTTTACACGTTAAATTCGCAGCGAATATATTCGCCTCGAATCGAATTTATTCCGCGAATTCGGCGAATCAGCCGAATCGAATTTTTGAATAATTCGCTCATCTCTAGTTGACAGTGTCACAGCATAGAATTAATACATTACCAAAGCTATGTGAATGTGGGAAGGAACAGATCCCATCGGAACCATACTACACAGGGGGTCACGGGGAAGCCGTAAACACGACCAATCGATGAGCCCATTTGCCTTGGCAAGAGTCCCAGCATCAGAGTGTACTCATCCGCTAGGGGGCTCCCCATCGATCCCGTTCAGACTCCCAGCTTTTAAACCATTTTCCTGGCAGCTTTCCCGCAGTGGGCGGGTGCCACACCCACTCTAGGAGGAACTAGCAGAAAGGTTCCGTGACGATAACAGAGTCACGCCCAGCCACCATATTGCATCGACATTGTAATCTAAAAAGTCACTCTTTTGCTTCTGATCAGCTTCTTATCTACCCTAAACTTCTTCTCATCTACCCTAAACTTAAAGATTTTTCCCTTATCAAGCAAGTAGACATCTTTAAAGAGTTCTTTATCTTCTAATGTGACATTACTAGATGTCATAAACACGTTCAATCCCATAAACAAGTTTTTATCTTGCTATAAGCAGTCTAATATCTTGTGACTTTGTTTCTTTAGCTTAGAGAAATGACATCAGTCATTTCACATGCTCATGGTATCTGAGCAACGATGCTTTATTGTAAAAATTACCCAAGAAACAAAGGGTCCAAGGCCAACACATTTCATAGGCATTACACTGCTGGAGGTGGAAGACAGGTCTCAAGTTTGGCAATCAACAAAATATGTATATCCACTTGAGGCAACCTTCAAACTGCTCTCTAGATGGTACTTGGTACCATCCCACTTAGCCAAATTTGCTCCAAAATCATCACCACGGTGCTTTAGGGGGTGTCATGAAGTTGACAATTTCCACCACAAAGTGGACTGCACAGTAGAAAGCAACCTATGGTCTAAATATATCAAAAAGACTTTTCTTTTTCAAATACAAAAAACATACAAGTGTCCAACAACTAAATACCCAATGTCTTAAGCATCACACACAAAAGTCAATTTTCTTCTTTCAAATAAATATCTTTCTTATTCCATGAAGCTTCCAGTGACCATAAACCTCAAAGAAAAACAAACTCACAATAGTGTTATATCCTTTAACATATAATATGTGCCACACACTGTGCAACATGCAAAAAACTGCTAAGTGAGAAAAAAAAAAAAGTATTACTTCCACAAATTTAAATATATATCCAAAATCTCAAACGTGATCTCAAACGTGATGTTTTAAATTAAATTTAAATCAAAATTTCAAAACGTGATACACTCAAATCGTGTCCACTGCAACAAATCCGTGAAAAAAAAATATTTTTTTTGTGTGTATGACCACTCTCTATACAATAGTGATACCCTTAAACCCTTTTCAACCACAAAAATACTCCAACTCGTGTAGTAGTGGATAATTACCCTATGGTTATATCACACGGGCATATCACAGATATGGGATAACATCTTTCTTCATAATCTTATAGATTTCTCTTCCGTTTTCCTCATGGACAAATCATCAATTAGATATGGCAGATCAAAATGCAAAAACCAATTTATTTAGTAACTTACATTCAGATTTGAAAAGAGCAGCTCCTCCTGTTAAACAAGATCAAACAAGGGAACAGTAACCACATGTTCCCACTTTCAAAATGGCCGCGATCGCACTTCCGGTTTGACGTCGATGCGTCAGACGTCAAGTATCCTGACGCGTTTCGTCACTTCCTTTGACTTTTTCTGAAGGGTAAAGACATCCACACACCGACTCCTTAAATACCGCCCTAGACCCACTGGGAAGGCTTCTAACGGCCATCTTAAATACTCGAAAACGGCCCACACTGGTCCATATCTAAGTGTTCGTTCTGATACCTATGGTCTAGTACAGAAACCTATGGTCTAGTACAGGGTTAGGGCAACCTTCAGTACTCCTACTGCAGTTGAACTACCAATCCTACCAGGCATTGCAAGACTCCTGACAGCCACAGGCATGACTCTCAGAGGTAGAGGCATGATGGGATTTGTAGTTTCACTACAGGAGTGCCAAAGTTGTTTAATCATGGTCTAGTATATTTTTTAAATGTTGAATACCTTCCTTAACCATTTCAATACCGGGCAATTTTACACCTTCCTGCCCAGGCCATTTTTCTGGTTTCAGCGCTCTCACATTTTGAATGACAATTGCGCGGTCATACAACACTGTACCCAAACTAAAGTTTTATCATTTTCTTCACACAACTAGAGCTTTCTTTTGGTGGTATTTAATCACCGCTGGGGTTTTTACTTTTTGCTAAATTAACAAAAAAAGACCAAAAATTTTGAAAAAAAAACACATTTTTCTTTGTTTCTGTTATAAAAGTTTACAAATAAATAATTGTTCTTCATAAATTTAGTCCGAGATGTATTCTGCTACATGTCTTTGGTGAAAGTAACCCAAATTAGGATGTATTTTTTAGTTTGTAGGAAAGTTATAGAGTTCACAAACTATGGTATAGATCTGAATATTGATCAGTCCTGAAGTACTGACAGCCAATCTAATATCTTGAGGTCCAAGAATGTCAGAACAGTACAGATATCCCCCAAATGTCAGGACAGTACAGATATCCCCCAAATGACCCCTTTTTGCAGAGTAGACAGTCCGACGTACTTCATAAGAGGCATGGCGAGTTTTTTGAAGTTGTATTTTTTTGTCATACTTTTTCGGAAAATGAAAAAATTAAAAAAATTATTTTCACTATTTTTTTTTTTACATACTGTCACCAGTGCAGTACAGCATCATCATATAACTGGCATGGCGGTGAACAGGGACACTGACTGGTGACAGTATGAAAAAAAAATATATTTTTTTTTTATTATATTTAATTTTTTATTAAATTTTTTTTATTTTTTTTAAGATTTTTTTTTCATATTTTACTATGGCCAAGTAATATACCATAGTAACATTGTACTACTTTGGGGAAGTGATCAGCATTTTTTTTTTTTTTTTACACAGTTTGCTTATAGCAAAGAATTACTTTGCTATAAGCAAGCATTTACCTGAATGAAATCGATTCATTCAGGTTTTTTTTTTTTTTTTTTGTGCTTAGCTGTGATTTGGTCACAGCTAATCACATGACATGTGCATGTGATTAGCTGTGACCATTCACAGCTAGGCACTAGTATACAATGGATGGCATCATGAATGAAGCCATCCATTGTATACAACTGTCATGTGACCTGCTGTGATTGGTCACAGCAGGTCACATGGTACCAGCAACGGGAGCCGGTACTCGGATCTGTCATCGGCCGTGTCCGAGGTGCACGGCCGGTGACAGATCGCACTGCTGTGCCGCTCTGCATTAGCGCAAACAGCGCATGTGCGGGAGCACGCCAAATGGCGTGCACCCAGAGTGCAGAGACACTTTCGAAGCCGCCAAACGGCCATTGCCCGGGCGGCTAATGGTTAAAGACCAAACCAAGGTTATGCTGCTCAAAAGAAACAGATTGGCGATCTCACATCCAATTTCAACTGACCTTTATTCTCACGACAACGATATTGAAATCTACTGATCTAAACCCCAAATCAGAGTATCTCGGAGGATCCTCAATGACAAACTGATTGTTGTACTAGATCAGTGTTTCTCAACCTTTTTTCAGTCAAGGCACCCTTTAAATTTATGGACAATCCGGAGGCACCCTTTAAAATTATGGACAGTCTTGAGGCATCACATTCTAAAATGTAAAAACTATTCTAATAGTTTTATTGAACGCAGCACCAGTTCAGTAAAACTATTAGAATAGTTTTTACATTTTAGAATGTGATGCCTCAAGACTGTCCATAATTTTAAAGGGTGCCTCGGGATTGTCCATAAATTTAAAGGGTGCCTCGGGATTGTCCATAAATTTAAAGGGTGCCTCGGGATTGTCCATAAATTTAAAGGGTGCCTTGGGTGCCACACATGTAGGACACCAAACATTAGAGGTGGTTTATTCTTCCAAAGCAAATACACTTTCACACACTGGTACTGACTTGTATTCCTGTGTTTCTCCCTCAGTTTTTCTCCATCACTGAGCTAATGTGACCCCAGCACTGATGGAGAAGGGCAGGGGAAGATCACACTAGGATGTTGTGCTACTGCTTATCAACTGATGATGTCACTGGTTGTCAGGACGCCGGCGGCTAATGTCGTAATGGTGCACAATGAAACCCTGTGGCTTTGTGTAACTAAAAGGCCGGCTTGTTCCACCCGCTGGCTTGTATACAAGTTTTGGGCCATTTTTAGACATTTTGCCAAGGCATCCCTGAGGAAACCTCAAGGCACCCTGGTTGAGAAAGGCTGTACTAGATGACAGAATGGCCTCTTTTGGGAAAATATGGTACTACTTGCCTTCAGATTTTGGCCGCTGTCTGTGAACGCTTTAATCTGGATTTGTCAGGGATACAAGG